>NW_026606894.1:2030000-2280000 GCF_029890125.1 Rhinichthys klamathensis goyatoka | reverse complement strand
TATTGTTTAATGCACACTCCTGGTTTTGTACATGATTCATCAATGCAGATTGTGTGGAAAAAAATATAGCAAAATTTAAATCACAATATAATTCTAATCAGACTAAAATCATTACTAATATGCAAATAACTCACATTTAATCCTACACCATTGTGGTACTGTATGTAACAATCACGTTTTACGATCCAATAAATTCCTGATGAATACAATCAAATCCTATACTTTTTTCCTCATTGAATATCCAGTTTGACTGGGAAATACACCAGATTACAGAAGCAGAATGTCGTGAATGAAGTTTCACATTAACTTTAACCCTCATTTTGTGTTCCAGTAATTTATGGCATCCATTCTCCCGCGGCCCTCACTCGTCCTGCTCGCCACAGTAAACATGACTCGTATCGTTCTCCCGCGGCCCTCACTCGTCCTGCTCGCCACAGTAAACATGACTCGCGCCGTTCTCCCGCGGCCCTCACTCGTCCTGCTCGCCACAGTAAACATGACTCGTGTCGTTCTCCCGCGGCCCTCACTCGTCCTGCTCGCCACAGTAAACATGACTCGTGTCGTTCTCCCGCGGCCCTCACTCGTCCTGCTCGCCACAGTAAACATGACTCGTGTCGTTCTCCCGCGGCCCTCACTCGTCCTGCTCGCCACAGTAAACATGACTCGCGTCGTTCTCCCGCGGCCCTCACTCGTCCTGCTCGCCACAGTAAACATGACTCGCGCCGTTCTCCCGCGGCCCTCACTCGTCCTGCTCGCCACAGTAAACATGACTCGCGCCGTTCTCCCGTGGCCCTCACTCGTCCTGCTCGCCACAGTAAACATGACTCGTGCCGTTCTCCCGCGGCCCTCACTCGTCCTGCTCGCCACAGTAAACATGACTCGTGTCGTTCTCCCGCGGCCCTCACTCGTCCTGCTCGCCACAGTAAACATGACTCGTGTCGTTCTCCCGCGGCCCTCACTCGTCCTGCTCGCCACAGTAAACATGACTCGTGTCGTTCTCCCGCGGCCCTCACTCGTCCTGCTCGCCACAGTAAACATGACTCGTGTCGTTCTCCCGCGGCCCTCACTCGTCCTGCTCGCCACAGTAAACATGACTCGTGTCGTTCTCCCGCGGCCCTCACTCGTCCTGCTCGCCACAGTAAACATGACTCGTGTCGTTCTCCCGCGGCCCTCACTCGTCCTGCTCGCCACAGTAAACATGACTCGTGCCGTTCTCCCGCGGCCCTCACTCGTCCTGCTCGCCACAGTAAACATGACTCGCGCCGTTCTCCCGTGGCCCTCACTCGTCCTGCTCGCCACAGTAAACATGACTCGTGCCGTTCTCCCGCGGCCCTCACTCGTCCTGCTCGCCACAGTAAACATGACTCGTGTCGTTCTCCCGCGGCCCTCACTCGTCCTGCTCGCCACAGTAAACATGACTCGTGTCGTTCTCCCGCGGCCCTCACTCGTCCTGCTCGCCACAGTAAACATGACTCGTGTCGTTCTCCCGCGGCCCTCACTCGTCCTGCTCGCCACAGTAAACATGACTCGTGCCGTTCTCCCGCGGCCCTCACTCGTCCTGCTCGCCACAGTAAACATGACTCGTGTCGTTCTCCCGCGGCCCTCACTCGTCCTGCTCGCCACAGTAAACATGACTCGTGCCGTTCTCCCGCGGCCCTCACTCGTCCTGCTCGCCACAGTAAACATGACTTGTGTCGTTCTCCCGCGGCCCTCACTCGTCCTGCTCGCCACAGTAAACATGACTTGTGTCGTTCTCCCGCGGCCCTCACTCGTCCTGCTCGCCACAGTAAACATGACTCGTGTCGTTCTCCCGCGGCCCTCACTCGTCCTGCTCGCCACAGTAAACATGACTCGTGTCGTTCTCCCGCGGCCCTCACTCGTCCTGCTCGCCACAGTAAACATGACTCGCGCCGTTCTCCCGCGGCCCTCACTCGTCCTGCTCGCCACAGTAAACATGACTCGTGTCGTTCTCCTGCGGCCCTCACTCGTCCTGCTCGCCACAGTAAACATGACTCGTGTCGTTCTCCCGCGGCCCTCACTCGTCCTGCTCGCCACAGTAAACATGACTCGTGTCGTTCTCCCGCGGCCCTCACTCGTCCTGCTCGCCACAGTAAACATGACTCGTATCGTTCTCCCGCGGCCCTCACTCGTCCTGCTCGCCACAGTAAACATGACTCGCGCCGTTCTCCCGCGGCCCTCACTCGTCCTGCTCGCCACAGTAAACATGATTCGTGTCGTTCTCCCGCGGCCCTCACTCGTCCTGCTCGCCACAGTAAACATGACTCGTGTCGTTCTCCCGCGGCCCTCACTCGTCCTGCTCGCCACAGTAAACATGACTCGCGTCGTTCTCCCGCGGCCCTCACTCGTCCTGCTCGCCACAGTAAACATGACTCGCGCCGTTCTCCCGCGGCCCTCACTCGTCCTGCTCGCCACAGTAAACATGACTCGTGCCGTTCTCCCGCGGCCCTCACTCGTCCTGCTCGCCACAGTAAACATGACTCGTGTCGTTCTCCCGCGGCCCTCACTCGTCCTGCTCGCCACAGTAAACATGACTCGTGTCGTTCTCCTGCGGCCCTCACTCGTCCTGCTCGCCACAGTAAACATGACTCGTGTCGTTCTCCCGCGGCCCTCACTCGTCCTGCTCGCCACAGTAAACATGACTCGTGTCGTTCTCCCGCGGCCCTCACTCGTCCTGCTCGCCACAGTAAACATGACTCGCGTCGTTCTCCCGCTGCCCTCACTCGTCCTGCTCGCCACAGTAAACATGACTCGTGTCGTTCTCCCGCGGCCCTCACTCGTCCTGCTCGCCACAGTAAACATGACTCGTGTCGTTCTCCCGCGGCCCTCACTCGTCCTGCTCGCCACAGTAAACATGACTCGCGCCGTTCTCCCGCGGCCCTCACTCGTCCTGCTCGCCACAGTAAACATGACTCGTGTCGTTCTCCCGCGGCCCTCACTCGTCCTGCTCGCCACAGTAAACATGACTTGTGTCGTTCTCCCGCGGCCCTCACTCGTCCTGCTCGCCACAGTAAACATGACTTGTGTCGTTCTCCCGCGGCCCTCACTCGTCCTGCTCGCCACAGTAAACATGACTCGTGTCGTTCTCCCGCGGCCCTCACTCGTCCTGCTCGCCACAGTAAACATGACTCGTGTCGTTCTCCCGCGGCCCTCACTCGTCCTGCTCGCCACAGTAAACATGACTCGCGCCGTTCTCCCGCGGCCCTCACTCGTCCTGCTCGCCACAGTAAACATGACTCGCGCCGTTCTCCTGCGGCCCTCACTCGTCCTGCTCGCCACAGTAAACATGACTCGTGTCGTTCTCCCGCGGCCCTCACTCGTCCTGCTCGCCACAGTAAACATGACTCGTGTCGTTCTCCCGCGGCCCTCACTCGTCCTGCTCGCCACAGTAAACATGACTCGTGTCGTTCTCCCGCGGCCCTCACTCGTCCTGCTCGCCACAGTAAACATGACTCGTGTCGTTCTCCCGCGGCCCTCACTCGTCCTGCTCGCCACAGTAAACATGACTCGTGTCGTTCTCCCGCGGCCCTCACTCGTCCTGCTCGCCACAGTAAACATGACTCGTGTCGTTCTCCCGCGGCCCTCACTCGTCCTGCTCGCCACAGTAAACATGACTCGTGCCGTTCTCCCGCGGCCCTCACTCGTCCTGCTCGCCACAGTAAACATGACTCGCGCCGTTCTCCCGTGGCCCTCACTCGTCCTGCTCGCCACAGTAAACATGACTCGTGCCGTTCTCCCGCGGCCCTCACTCGTCCTGCTCGCCACAGTAAACATGACTCGTGTCGTTCTCCCGCGGCCCTCACTCGTCCTGCTCGCCACAGTAAACATGACTCGTGTCGTTCTCCCGCGGCCCTCACTCGTCCTGCTCGCCACAGTAAACATGACTCGTGTCGTTCTCCCGCGGCCCTCACTCGTCCTGCTCGCCACAGTAAACATGACTCGTGCCGTTCTCCCGCGGCCCTCACTCGTCCTGCTCGCCACAGTAAACATGACTCGTGTCGTTCTCCCGCGGCCCTCACTCGTCCTGCTCGCCACAGTAAACATGACTCGTGCCGTTCTCCCGCGGCCCTCACTCGTCCTGCTCGCCACAGTAAACATGACTTGTGTCGTTCTCCCGCGGCCCTCACTCGTCCTGCTCGCCACAGTAAACATGACTTGTGTCGTTCTCCCGCGGCCCTCACTCGTCCTGCTCGCCACAGTAAACATGACTCGTGTCGTTCTCCCGCGGCCCTCACTCGTCCTGCTCGCCACAGTAAACATGACTCGTGTCGTTCTCCCGCGGCCCTCACTCGTCCTGCTCGCCACAGTAAACATGACTCGCGCCGTTCTCCCGCGGCCCTCACTCGTCCTGCTCGCCACAGTAAACATGACTCGTGTCGTTCTCCTGCGGCCCTCACTCGTCCTGCTCGCCACAGTAAACATGACTCGTGTCGTTCTCCCGCGGCCCTCACTCGTCCTGCTCGCCACAGTAAACATGACTCGTGTCGTTCTCCCGCGGCCCTCACTCGTCCTGCTCGCCACAGTAAACATGACTCGTATCGTTCTCCCGCGGCCCTCACTCGTCCTGCTCGCCACAGTAAACATGACTCGCGCCGTTCTCCCGCGGCCCTCACTCGTCCTGCTCGCCACAGTAAACATGATTCGTGTCGTTCTCCCGCGGCCCTCACTCGTCCTGCTCGCCACAGTAAACATGACTCGTGTCGTTCTCCCGCGGCCCTCACTCGTCCTGCTCGCCACAGTAAACATGACTCGCGTCGTTCTCCCGCGGCCCTCACTCGTCCTGCTCGCCACAGTAAACATGACTCGCGCCGTTCTCCCGCGGCCCTCACTCGTCCTGCTCGCCACAGTAAACATGACTCGTGCCGTTCTCCCGCGGCCCTCACTCGTCCTGCTCGCCACAGTAAACATGACTCGTGTCGTTCTCCCGCGGCCCTCACTCGTCCTGCTCGCCACAGTAAACATGACTCGTGTCGTTCTCCTGCGGCCCTCACTCGTCCTGCTCGCCACAGTAAACATGACTCGTGTCGTTCTCCCGCGGCCCTCACTCGTCCTGCTCGCCACAGTAAACATGACTCGTGTCGTTCTCCCGCGGCCCTCACTCGTCCTGCTCGCCACAGTAAACATGACTCGCGTCGTTCTCCCGCTGCCCTCACTCGTCCTGCTCGCCACAGTAAACATGACTCGTGTCGTTCTCCCGCGGCCCTCACTCGTCCTGCTCGCCACAGTAAACATGACTCGTGTCGTTCTCCCGCGGCCCTCACTCGTCCTGCTCGCCACAGTAAACATGACTCGCGCCGTTCTCCCGCGGCCCTCACTCGTCCTGCTCGCCACAGTAAACATGACTCGTGTCGTTCTCCCGCGGCCCTCACTCGTCCTGCTCGCCACAGTAAACATGACTTGTGTCGTTCTCCCGCGGCCCTCACTCGTCCTGCTCGCCACAGTAAACATGACTTGTGTCGTTCTCCCGCGGCCCTCACTCGTCCTGCTCGCCACAGTAAACATGACTCGTGTCGTTCTCCCGCGGCCCTCACTCGTCCTGCTCGCCACAGTAAACATGACTCGTGTCGTTCTCCCGCGGCCCTCACTCGTCCTGCTCGCCACAGTAAACATGACTCGCGCCGTTCTCCCGCGGCCCTCACTCGTCCTGCTCGCCACAGTAAACATGACTCGCGCCGTTCTCCTGCGGCCCTCACTCGTCCTGCTCGCCACAGTAAACATGACTCGTGTCGTTCTCCCGCGGCCCTCACTCGTCCTGCTCGCCACAGTAAACATGACTCGTGTCGTTCTCCCGCGGCCCTCACTCGTCCTGCTCGCCACAGTAAACATGACTCGTGTCGTTCTCCCGCGGCCCTCACTCGTCCTGCTCGCCACAGTAAACATGACTCGTGTCGTTCTCCCGCGGCCCTCACTCGTCCTGCTCGCCACAGTAAACATGACTCGTGTCGTTCTCCCGCGGCCCTCACTCGTCCTGCTCGCCACAGTAAACATGACTCGTGTCGTTCTCCCGCGGCCCTCACTCGTCCTGCTCGCCACAGTAAACATGACTCGTGCCGTTCTCCCGCGGCCCTCACTCGTCCTGCTCGCCACAGTAAACATGACTCGCGCCGTTCTCCCGTGGCCCTCACTCGTCCTGCTCGCCACAGTAAACATGACTCGTGCCGTTCTCCCGCGGCCCTCACTCGTCCTGCTCGCCACAGTAAACATGACTCGTGTCGTTCTCCCGCGGCCCTCACTCGTCCTGCTCGCCACAGTAAACATGACTCGTGTCGTTCTCCCGCGGCCCTCACTCGTCCTGCTCGCCACAGTAAACATGACTCGTGTCGTTCTCCCGCGGCCCTCACTCGTCCTGCTCGCCACAGTAAACATGACTCGTGCCGTTCTCCCGCGGCCCTCACTCGTCCTGCTCGCCACAGTAAACATGACTCGTGTCGTTCTCCCGCGGCCCTCACTCGTCCTGCTCGCCACAGTAAACATGACTCGTGCCGTTCTCCCGCGGCCCTCACTCGTCCTGCTCGCCACAGTAAACATGACTTGTGTCGTTCTCCCGCGGCCCTCACTCGTCCTGCTCGCCACAGTAAACATGACTTGTGTCGTTCTCCCGCGGCCCTCACTCGTCCTGCTCGCCACAGTAAACATGACTCGTGTCGTTCTCCCGCGGCCCTCACTCGTCCTGCTCGCCACAGTAAACATGACTCGTGTCGTTCTCCCGCGGCCCTCACTCGTCCTGCTCGCCACAGTAAACATGACTCGCGCCGTTCTCCCGCGGCCCTCACTCGTCCTGCTCGCCACAGTAAACATGACTCGTGTCGTTCTCCTGCGGCCCTCACTCGTCCTGCTCGCCACAGTAAACATGACTCGTGTCGTTCTCCCGCGGCCCTCACTCGTCCTGCTCGCCACAGTAAACATGACTCGTGTCGTTCTCCCGCGGCCCTCACTCGTCCTGCTCGCCACAGTAAACATGACTCGTGTCGTTCTCCCGCGGCCCTCACTCGTCCTGCTCGCCACAGTAAACATGACTCGTGTCGTTCTCCCGCGGCCCTCACTCGTCCTGCTCGCCACAGTAAACATGACTCGTGTCGTTCTCCCGCGGCCCTCACTCGTCCTGCTCGCCACAGTAAACATGACTCGTGTCGTTCTCCCGCGGCCCTCACTCGTCCTGCTCGCCACAGTAAACATGACTCGCGCCGTTCTCCCGCGGCCCTCACTCGTCCTGCTCGCCACAGTAAACATGACTCGTGTCGTTCTCCCGCGGCCCTCACTCGTCCTGCTCGCCACAGTAAACATGACTCGCGCCGTTCTCCCGCGGCCCTCACTCGTCCTGCTCGCCACAGTAAACATGACTCGTGTCGTTCTCCCGCGGCCCTCACTCGTCCTGCTCGCCACAGTAAACATGACTCGTGTCGTTCTCCCGCGGCCCTCACTCGTCCTGCTCGCCACAGTAAACATGACTCGTGTCGTTCTCCCGCGGCCCTCACTCGTCCTGCTCGCCACAGTAAACATGACTCGTGTCGTTCTCCCGCGGCCCTCACTCGTCCTGCTCGCCACAGTAAACATGATGAATGACGACTGTAGAACGCAAAAGCTGAATCCCGGACATTTTGGGCGATCTCGAAACACATTTTCGGGCAGACTCATCACGGAGACTCACTAGTAGCCTAGACTTGTTGTTTAACTACTGCGCTCTGTTACCGGTAGGCGTGGCCTACTAGGGCAGCGAAGCAAGTGCATTCTGGGAGTTGTTGTCTGTCATCCACATAAGGCAAAAATAAATTTTCTGGCTTTTCTCAGTCTAGAAAACTCCCAATTCAAAAATATTTTCACATTTCTTCTACATAAATGACCCATTTTTAATACACATTCATCTTTCCAGAGGTGAAGTATCCCTTTAAGGTTCGGCCCTCTTCTGAACTGCATTTAAATGGACACACCCAAAACTGTGACAAGCTATAATAAATGATCTGGGGGGTATTTTGAGCTGAAATTTCACAGACACATTCTGGGGACGCCATAGATTTATATTACATCTTGTGAAAAGGGGCATAATATGTCACCTTTAAAAGTTATTAACATAAACATAGGTGCAAATTTGGACAGCTGGTGGTGCTACAGCGATTGAGTGAGAGTCTCCAAATTTGCTGTGCTGACACTTCAGACTGTCCTCTATCTGTGTGCCAAATTTCATAACTTTCCTCCAAGCGGTTCTATGGGCTACCATAGACTCAAGAGCGGAAGAAGACAAAGAAAGAAGCGGAATAATAATAATAACTAGAATGTACATTTCCAGAAGAAAATGTGAAGTGGTGCTTGCAGTGGCAAAACTCGCCGCTCGGTTGCTAGCGTGCGGTTAGCTAGTTTTTACCAAGATGCTAGCATGATTAGCATGTTGCTATTATCATGCTAGCATGATTAGCATGTTGTTAGCATTATGCTAGCATTATTAGCATGTTGCTAGCATGATTAGCATGTTGCTAGCATGATGTTAGCATGATTAGCATTTTGCTAGCATGTTGCTAGCATGATGCTAGCATGATTAGCATGTTTCTAGCATGTTGCTAGCATGATGCTAGCATGATTAGCATGTTGCTAGCATGATTAGCATGTTGCTAGCATGATGATTAGCATGTTGCTAATATGATGCTAGCATGATTAGCATTTTGCTAGCATGTTGCTAGCATGATTAGCATGTTGCTAGCATGATGCTAGCATGATTAGCATGTTGCTAGCATGATGCTAGCATGATTAGCATGTTGTTAGCATCATGCTAGCATGATTAGCATGTTGTTAGCATCATGCTACCAACATGCTAGCATGATTAGCATGTTGCTAGCATGATGCTAGCAAAAATAAGCATGTTGCAAACATGTTTTAGGTAGATGCTAGCATGATTAGCATATTGCTAGCATGATGCTAGCATGTTGCTAGCATGATGCTAGCATGGTTGCTAAGGTGTTACTAGGTGGTTGCTAGGGTATTATGGGTGGTTGCTAGGGCGTTGCTAGGCGGTTGCTAGGGTTTTTGGCTGGTTGCTATGGTGTTGCTAGGCGGTTGCTAGGGTGTTCTGGGTGGTTGTTAGGGTGTTGCTAGGCGGTTGCTAGGGTGTTCTGAGTGGTTGCTAGGGTGTTGCTAGGCGGTTGCTAGGGTATTATGGGTGGTTGCTAGGGTGTTGCTAGGCAGTTGCTAGGGTGTTCTGGGTGGTTGCTAGGGTGTTGCTAGGCGGTTGCTAGGGTATTCTGAGTGGTTGCTAGGGTGTTGCTAGGCAGTTGCTAGGGTGTTCTGGGTGGTTGCTAGGGTGTTGCTAGGCGGTTGCTAGGGTGTTCTGAGTGGTTGCTATGGTGTTGCTAGGGTATTCTGGGTGGTTGCTAGGGTGTTGTTAGGTGGTTGCTAGGGTATTCTGGGTGGTTGCTATGGTGTTGCTAGGCGGTTGCTAGGGTCTTTTGGGTGGTTGCTAGGGTGTTTTAGGTGGTTGCTATGGTATTCTGGATGGTTGCTATGGTGTTACTAGGTGGTTGGTAGTGTTCACATTTGGTTACTATAGAGTTTTTATAATGTTCATGGCATGATTTAGCACTTAGCTAATCAATATTAGCATGTAGCTATTCACAGCTAGCATGTTTAGCATGTTGAAAGTCCTGTGTGCTAGCATGAGTCAAAAGACCCAACCCCCATCTCTATACGATGTTCTGATGCAGAGATGTAGGTCTTGCAAATTGGTTGCTAGGGTACTCTGTTTGGTTGCTAGGGAGTGGCTTGGCAGCTGCCAATGATGAAACTCCTAAGGCTGCTTGTCAGTATGAATGATATAAACCAACCCCCATCTCTATACGATGTTCTGATGCAGAGATGTAGGTCTTGCAAAATGGTTGCTAGGGTACTCTGTTTGGTTGCTAGGGAGTGGCTTGGCAGCTACCAATGATGAAACTCCAAAGGCTGCTTGTCAGTATGAATGATATAAACCACCCCCCATCTCTATACGATGTTCTGATATAGAGATGTAGGTCTTGCAAAATGGTTGCTAGGGTACTCTGTTTGGTTGCTAGGGAGTGGCTTGGCAGCTGCCAATCATGAAACTCCAAAGGCTGCTTGTCAGTATGAATGATATAAACCAACTCCCATGCCTCTGTGACATTCAGAATGGACGATATTCCTCTTTGGATTTTTGTTGCTAAGGTGCTCGACAATGGTTGCTAGGGCGTGGCCAGTAAGTGTTGAGGTGATTCAGGATTGGCTGTTTGCTGCCCCGAGTCAAACGAGCCCACCCTCATGTTTCTATGACAATTCAGTCCAGAGATATCCCTTCGATCTCTTTCAATGGAAGTCTATGGGAGTTGTTGCTAAGGTGCTCTAAATGGTTGCTAGGGCGTGGCTTGATAGCTTCACAATGATCCTGAGAGACTGATTGGTTGTCTGAGTAAAATGAGCCCGCCCTCTTGTCTCTATGACACTGTGATTCAGAGTTATGTTCAATACAAAAGCGGTTTCTATGGTGTAGGACGGCCCATTTCATGGGCCGTCCTACACCATAGTAAGTCAATGGGGCAACTTTGGGCCCCTCCTGCCCCTCAGGGGTGCAACTTTTACCCCATTGTGTGGTATGTTCTTACAGAGCCTGTCAGCCTCTTCAAATGTGGCAAATTTCACGTTTCTGCGACATCCTCGTTCCGAGCTACGACTCGTCAAAGTTTTTCGCAATGTTAAGTCTATGGGATTTTTTTGGGCCGTTTTTCGCCCCTGGGGCGAACATCGTACCCCCGATCCCTTATAAAAGTCATAGCACACCATTCCCGAACAGGCCGCACGTTTTGACACCTCATTCATGGGTCTGTGACAAAAACTGCGGGAGGAGTAGCGCGTCAAAAAGTGGCCAGAAGAATAATAATAAGAAGAAGAAGAAGAAGAAGAATAACTAGAATGTACATTTCCAGAAGAAAATGTGAAGTGGTGCTTGCAGTGGCAAAACTCGCCGCTCGGTTGCTAGGGTGTTGTTGGAGTTTGCTATGATGATGCAAGGCAGTTGCTAGGGTGTTCTGGGTGGTTGCTAGGTGGTTGCTAGGGTGTTCTGAGTGGTTGCTAGGGTGTTGCTAGGTGGTTGCTAGGGTATTCTGGGTGGTTGCTAGGGTGTTGCTAGGCGGTTGCTAGGGTGTTCTGGGTGGTTGCTAGGGTGTTGCTAGGTGGTTGCTAGGGTGTTCTGAGTGGTTGCTAGGGTGTTCTGGGTGGTTGCTAGGGTATTCTGGGTGGTTGCTAGGGTATTCTGGGTGGTTGCTAGGGTGTTGCTAGGCGGTTGCTAGGGTGTTCTGGGTGGTTGCTAGGGTGTTGCTAGGCGGTTGCTAGGGTGTTCTGAGTGGTTGCTAGGGTGTTGCTAGGTGGTTGCTAGGGTATTCTGGGTGGTTGCTAGGGTGTTGCTAGGTGGTTGCTAGGGTGTTCTGTGCGGTTGCTAGGCGGTTGCTAGGGTATTCTGGGTGGTTGCTATGGTGTTGCTAGGCGGTTGCTAGGGTGTTTTGAGTGGTTGCTAGGCGGTTGCTAGGGTGTTCTGGGTGGTTGCTAGGGTGTTGCTAGGCGGTTGCTAGGGTGTTCTGGGTGGTTGCTAGGGCGTTGCTAGGGTGTTCTGGGTGGTTGCTAGGGTGTTCTGGGTGGTTGCTAGGGTGTTGCTAGGTGGTTGCTAGGGTGTTTTGAGTGGTTGCTAGGCGGTTGCTAGGGTGTTCTGGGTGGTTGCTAGGGTGTTGCTAGGCGGTTGCTAGGGTGTTCTGGGTGGTTGCTAGGGCGTTGCTAGGCAGTTGCTATGGTGTTCTGGGTGGTTGCTAGGGTGTTGCTAGGGTAATTTGGGTGGTTGCTATGGTGTTACTAGGTGGTTGGTAGTTGTCAAAGATGGTTACTGTTGAGTTTGTAGCATTTTATTGGCATGATTTAGCACTTAGCTAATCAATATTAGCATGTAGCTATTCACTGCTAGTATGTGTAGCATGTAGCAAGTCCTGTTTGCTAGCATGAGTCAAAAGACCCAACCCCCATCTCTATACGATGTTCTGATGCAGAGATATTGGTCTTGCAAAACGGTTGCTAGGGTACTCTGTTTGGTTGCTAGGGAGTGGCTTGGCAGCTGCCAATCATGAAGCTCCAAAGTCAATGTGAATGTATAAACCAACCCCCATCTCTATACGATGTTCTGATGCAGAGATATTGGTCTTGCAAAATGGTTGCTAGGGTACTCTGTTTGGTTGCTAGGGAGTGGCTTGGCAGTTGCCAATCATGAAACTCCAAAGGCTTCTTGTCACTATGAATGATATAAACCAACTCCCACGCCTTTGTGACATTCAGAATGGAAGATATCCCTCATTGGATTTTGGTTGCTAAGGTGCTCGACAATGGTTGCTAGGGCGTGGCTAGGAAGTGTTGAGGTGATTCATGATTGGCTGTTTGCTGCCCCGAGTCAAACGAGACCACCCTCATGTTTCTATGACAATTCAGTCCAGAGATATCCCTTCGATCTCTTTCAATGGAAGTCTATGGGAGTTGTTGCTAAGGTGCTCTAAATGGTTGCTAGGGCGTGGCTTGATAGCTTCACAATGATCCTGAGAGACTGATTGGTTGTCTGAGTAAAATGAGCCCGCCCCCTTGTCTCTATGACACTGTGATCCAGAGTTATGTTCAATATAAAAGCGGTTTCTATGGTGTAGGACGGCCCATTTCATGGGCCGTCCTACACCATAGTAAGTCAATGGGGAAACTTTGGGCAGCTCCTGCCCCCCAGGGGTGCAACTTTTACCCCATTGTGTGGTATGTTCTTACAGAGTCTGTCAGCCTCTTCAAATGTGGCAAATTTCACGTTTCTGCGAAATTCACACTCTGAGCTATGACTCGTCAAAGTTTTTCGCAATGTTAAGTCTATGGGATTTTTTTGGGCCGTTTTTCGCCCCTGGGGCGACCATCGTACCCCCGATCTCTTAGAAAAGTCATAGCACACCATTCCCGAACAGGCCGCACGTTTTGACACCTCATTCATGGGTCTGTGACAAAAACTGCGGGAGGAGTAGCGCGTCAAAAAGTGGCCAGAAGAATAATAATAAGAAGAACTAGAATGTACATTTCCAGAAGAAAATGTGAAGTGGTGCTTGCAGTGGCAAAACTCGCCGCTCGGTTGCTAGGGTGTGGTACATGATTTCATACGAGACAACAACCATGTCTGTACGATATTGTGGAGCTGACATATGGCTTATTCATGTGTTTGTATGGTTACTAGGGTACCCTATATGGTTGCCATGGTGCACTTATAAAGTTTATGGGATGATATTTAAAGACTAGTTGACAGTCTCAGTCAAAAAAGCCAAACTCCATGTTTTTACTATTTTCTGGAGCTGAGATATGGCTTGTAAATGTTGTTTTATGGTTGCTAGGCTGCCCTAAGTGGTTGCTAGGGCGCGAATATGAAGTTATTATGTCACTACTTATTGGCTGCTTGATAGGCCGAGTCAAAAGAGCCCAATCCCAAGTCCCTATGACCTTCTGGTCAAAAGATATGATCTCACAAATTTTGTGCCAATGTTAAGTCTATGGGACTTTTTTCGGCCAATTTATCGCCCGCCGGACGATCATCGTACAACCGATCGCTTAGAAAAGACATAGCACACCTCTCCTCAATGAACCGGTCGATTTGACACCTCATTCATGGGTCTACGACAAAAGATGCGGGAGGAGTAGCGTGCCGAAGTTTTGTCTAGGTGAATAGTAATCACAACACTAGAATGTACATTTCCAGAAGAAAATGTGAAGTGGTGCTTGCAGTGGCAAAACTCACCGCTCGGTTGCTAGAGTGTGGCACATTATTTCAAACGAGCCAACAACCATGTCTGTACGATGTTCTGGTGCTGAGATATGGCTTATTTGTGTGTTCAGGTGGTTACTAGGGTACTCTAAATGGTTGCTATGGTGTGCTTATACAGTTTATGAGATGATATTTAAAGACTAGTTGACAGTCTGAGTCAAAAAAGCCAAACTCCATGTTTCTACCATTTTCTGGAGCTGAAAAATGACTTAGAAATGTAGTTTTATGGTTGCTAGGGTGGCATAAGTGGTTGCTAGGGCGTGGCCATGAAGTTGTTATGTCCCTACTTATTGGCTGCTTCATAAGCCGAGTCAAAAGAGCCCAACCCCAAGTCTCTATGACCTTCTAGTCAAAAGATATGATCTCACAAATTTTGTGCCAATGTTAAGTCTATGGGACTTTTTTACCCAATGATTTGCCCCTGGGGCGAACACCGTACCCCTGATCGCTAAGAAAAATCATACCACACCTCTCCTCAATAATCCGCACAATTTGACGCCTCAATCAGGGGTGTGTGATGTCGGCGTGTATTTTTTAACAGATAATTACTGTGGAGTTTTTATTTGGAGTTTTTATAGAGTTTTATAGAGTTTTTATAGAGTTATTTAGTATGGCACGAGGCCTGCGGCCTCGTGCCTATCACCCACGGTTGCTAGGGTGCTGTAACTGGTTGCTATGGTGTGGCTTTGAAGATTTAGGGCCATTACTTATTGGCTGCTTGATAAAATAAATCCTCCTAGGGAGAGAGAGGGGCCTGACAGCAGGGCTGTCAGGCCCTTTTCTGTGGGTGTGTGTGAAAGTGGCAGTTTGGATTTGAATTTTTGAAAATTCCGCAATGTTAAGTCAATGGGACTTTTTTGGCCGCTTTTTCGTCCGCTGTGCGAACATCGTACAGCCGATCGCTTAGAAAAGTCATACCACACCTCTCCTCAATGAGCCGGTCGATTTGACACCTCACTCAGGGGTCTGTGACAAAAGTTGTGGGAGGAGTAGCGCGCCAAACTTTTGTCCAGAAGAAGAAGAATAATAAGTATGCAAGAGAACACTAGTGTTGCTTTGCTTTCAGCAAGCACCACTAACTAGAATGTACATTTCCAGAAGAAAATGTGAAGTGGTGCTTGCAGTGGCAAAACTCGCCGCTCGGTTGCTAGAGTGTGGTACATTATTGCATACGAGCCAACAACCATGTCTGTACGATGTTCTGGTGCTGAGATATGGCTTATTCATGTGTTCAGGTGGTTACTAGGGTACTCTATATGGTTGCTATGGTGTGCTTATACAGTTTATGAGATGATATTTAAAGACTAGTTGACAGTCTAAGTCAAAAAATCCAAACTCCATGTTTCCACTATTTTCTGGAGCTGAAATATGGCTCGGAAAAGTAGTTTTATGGTTGCTAGGGTGCCCTAAGTGGTTGCTAGGGAATGGCTATGAAGTTGTTATATCACTACTTATTGGCTTCTTGATAGGCCGAGTCAAATGAGCCCAACCCCAAGTCTCTATGACCTTTTGGTCAAAAGATATGATCTCACAAATTTTGTGCCAATGTTAAGTCTATGGGACTTTTTTCGGCCGATTTATCGCCCACCGGACAATCATCGTACACCCGAACGCTTAGAAAAGACATAGCACACCTCTCCTCAATGAACCGGTCAATTTGACACCTCACTCATGGGTCTACGACAAAAGGTGCGGGAGGAGTAGCATGCCGAAGTTTTGTCTAGGTGAATAGTAATCACAATACTAGAATGTACATTTCCAGAAGAAAATGTGAAGTGGTGCTTGCAGTGGCAAAACTCGCCGCTCGGTTGCTAGGGTGCGGTTAGCTAGTTTTTACCAAGATGCTAGCATGATTAGCATGTTGCTAGTATCATGCTAGCATGATTAGCATGTTGTTAGCATTATGCTAGCATTATTAGCATTTTGCTAGCATGATTAGCATGTTGCTAGCATGATGCTAGCATGATGCTAGCATGATTAGCATGTTGCTAGCATGTTGCTAGCATGATGCTAGCATGATTAGCATGTTGCTAGCATAATGCTAGCATGATTAGCATGTTGTTAGCATCATGCTAGCATCATGCTAGCATGATTAGCATGTTGTTAGCATCATGCTACCAACATGCTAGCATGATTAGCATGTTGCTAGCATGATGCTAGCATGATTAGCATGTTGCTAGCATGATGCTAGCAAAAATAAGCATGTTGCAAACATGTTTTAGCTAGATGCTAGCATGATTAGCATATTGCTAGCATCATGCTAGCATGTTTAGCATTTTGCTAGCATGTTGCTAGCATGGTTGCTAAGGTGTTACTAGGTGGTTGCTAGGGTATTATGGGTGGTTGCTAGGGCGTTGCTAGGCGGTTGCTAGGGTGTTCTGGGTGGTTGCTATGGTGTTGCTATGCGGTTGCTAGGGTATTCTGGGTGGTTGCTAGGCGGTTGCTAGGGTGTTCTGGGTGGTTGCTAGGGTGTTGCTAGGGGGTTGCTAGGGTGTTCTGGTTGGTTGCTAGGGTGTTGCTAGGCGGTTGCTAGGGTGTTCTGGGTGGTTGCTAGGGTGTTGCTAGGCGGTTGCTAGGCGGTTCTGGGTGGTTGCTATGTTGTTGCTATGCGGTTGCTAGGGTATTCTGGGTGGTTGCTAAGGTGTTTTAGGTGGTTGCTAGGCGGTTGCTAGGGTGTTCTGGGTGGTTGCTAGGGTGTTCTGAGTGGTTGCTAGGGTGTTGCTAGGTGGTTGCTAGGGTATTCTGGGTGGTTGCTAGGGTGTTGCTAGGGTAGTCTGGGTGGTTGCCAGGCGGTTGCTAGGGTGTTCTGGGTGGTTGCTAGGGTGTTGCTAGGCGGTTGCTAGGGTATTCTGGGTGGTTGCTATGGTGTTGCTAGGCTGTTGCTAGGGTGTTTTGGGTGGTTGCTAGGGTGTTTTAGGTGGTTGCTATGGTATTCTGGATGGTTGCTATGGTGTTACTAGGTGGTTGGTAGTGTTCACATTTGGTTACTATAGAGTTTTTATAATGTTCATGGCATGATTTAGCACTTAGCTAATCAATATTAGCATGTAGCTATTCACAGCTAGCCTGTTTAGCATGTTGAAATTCCTGTGTGCCAGCATGAGTCAAAAGACCCAACCCCCATCTCTATACGATGTTCTGATGCAGAGATATTGGTCTTGCAAAATGGTTGCTAGGGTACTCTGTTTGGTTGCTAGGGAGTGGCTTGGCAGCTGCCAATCATGAAGCTCCAAAGTCAATGTGAATGTATAAACCAACCCCCATCTCTATACGATGTTTTGATGCAGAGATATAGGTCTTGCAAAATGGTTGCTAGGGTACTCTGTTTGGTTGCTAGGGAGTGGCTTGGCAGCTGCCTATCATGAAACTCCAAAGGCTGCTTGTCAGTATGAATGATATAAACCAACTCCCACGCCTTTGTGACATTCAGAATGGAAGATATCCCTTTTTGGATTTTGGTTGCTAAGGTGCTCGACAATGGTTGCTAGGGCGTGGCCAGTAAGTGTTGAGGTGATTCAGGATTGGCTGTTTGCTGGCCCGAGTCAAACGAGCCCACCCTCATGTTTCTATGACACTTATATCCTGAGATATCCCTTTGATCTCTTTCAATGGAAGTCTATGGAACTTGTTGCTAAGGAGCTCTAAATGGTTGCTAGGGCGTGGCTTGATAGCTTCACAATGATCCTGAGAGACTGATTGGTTGTCTGAGTAAAATGAGCCTGCCCTCTTGTCTCTATGACACTGTGATCCAGAGTTATGTTCAATACAAAAGCGGTTTCTATGGTGTAGGACGGCCCATTTCATGGGCCGTCCTACACCATAGTAAGTCAATGGGGCAACTTTGGGCCCCTCCTGCCCCTCAGGGGTGCAACTTTTACCCCATTGTGTGGTATGTTCTTACAGAGCCTGTCAGCCTCTTCAAATGTGGCAAATTTCACGTTTCTGCGACATCCTCGTTCCGAGATACGAGTCATCAAAGTTTTTCGCAATGTTAAGTCTATGGGATTTTTTTGGGCCGTTTTTCGCCCCTGGGGCGACCATCGTACCCCCGATCTCTTAGAAAAGTCATAGCACACCATTCCCGAACAGGCCGCACGTTTTGACACCTCATTCATGGGTCTGTGACAAAAACTGCGGGAGGAGTAGCGCGTCAAAAAGTGGCCAGAAGAATAATAATAACCAGAAGAAAATGTGAAGTGGTGCTTGCAGTGGCAAAACTCGCCGCTCGGTTGCTAGGGTGTTGTTGGAGTTTGCTATGATGATGCAAGGCAGTTGCTAGGGTGTTCTGGGTGGTTGCTAGGTGGTTGCTAGGGTGTTCTGAGTGGTTGCTAGGGTGTTGCTAGGTGGTTGCTAGGGTATTCTGGGTGGTTGCTAGGGTGTTGCTAGGCGGTTGCTAGGGTGTTCTGGGTGGTTGCTAGGGTGTTGCTAGGTGGTTGCTAGGGTGTTCTGAGTGGTTGCTAGGGTGTTCTGGGTGGTTGCTAGGGTATTCTGGGTGGTTGCTAGGGTATTCTGGGTGGTTGCTAGGGTGTTGCTAGGCGGTTGCTAGGGTGTTCTGGGTGGTTGCTAGGGTGTTGCTAGGCGGTTGCTAGGGTGTTCTGAGTGGTTGCTAGGGTGTTGCTAGGTGGTTGCTAGGGTATTCTGGGTGGTTGCTAGGGTGTTGCTAGGTGGTTGCTAGGGTGTTCTGTGCGGTTGCTAGGCGGTTGCTAGGGTATTCTGGGTGGTTGCTATGGTGTTGCTAGGCGGTTGCTAGGGTGTTTTGAGTGGTTGCTAGGCGGTTGCTAGGGTGTTCTGGGTGGTTGCTAGGGTGTTGCTAGGCGGTTGCTAGGGTGTTCTGGGTGGTTGCTAGGGCGTTGCTAGGGTGTTCTGGGTGGTTGCTAGGGTGTTCTGGGTGGTTGCTAGGGTGTTGCTAGGTGGTTGCTAGGGTGTTTTGAGTGGTTGCTAGGCGGTTGCTAGGGTGTTCTGGGTGGTTGCTAGGGTGTTGCTAGGCGGTTGCTAGGGTGTTCTGGGTGGTTGCTAGGGCGTTGCTAGGCAGTTGCTAGGGTGTTCTGGGTGGTTGCTAGGGTGTTGCTAGGGTAATTTGGGTGGTTGCTATGGTGTTACTAGGTGGTTGGTAGTTGTCAAAGATGGTTACTGTTGAGTTTGTAGCATTTTATTGGCATGATTTAGCACTTAGCTAATCAATATTAGCATGTAGCTATTCACTGCTAGTATGTGTAGCATGTAGCAAGTCCTGTTTGCTAGCATGAGTCAAAAGACCCAACCCCCATCTCTATACGATGTTCTGATGCAGAGATATTGGTCTTGCAAAACGGTTGCTAGGGTACTCTGTTTGGTTGCTAGGGAGTGGCTTGGCAGCTGCCAATCATGAAGCTCCAAAGTCAATGTGAATGTATAAACCAACCCCCATCTCTATACGATGTTCTGATGCAGAGATATTGGTCTTGCAAAATGGTTGCTAGGGTACTCTGTTTGGTTGCTAGGGAGTGGCTTGGCAGTTGCCAATCATGAAACTCCAAAGGCTTCTTGTCACTATGAATGATATAAACCAACTCCCACGCCTTTGTGACATTCAGAATGGAAGATATCCCTCATTGGATTTTGGTTGCTAAGGTGCTCGACAATGGTTGCTAGGGCGTGGCTAGGAAGTGTTGAGGTGATTCATGATTGGCTGTTTGCTGCCCCGAGTCAAACGAGACCACCCTCATGTTTCTATGACAATTCAGTCCAGAGATATCCCTTCGATCTCTTTCAATGGAAGTCTATGGGAGTTGTTGCTAAGGTGCTCTAAATGGTTGCTAGGGCGTGGCTTGATAGCTTCACAATGATCCTGAGAGACTGATTGGTTGTCTGAGTAAAATGAGCCCGCCCCCTTGTCTCTATGACACTGTGATCCAGAGTTATGTTCAATATAAAAGCGGTTTCTATGGTGTAGGACGGCCCATTTCATGGGCCGTCCTACACCATAGTAAGTCAATGGGGAAACTTTGGGCAGCTCCTGCCCCCCAGGGGTGCAACTTTTACCCCATTGTGTGGTATGTTCTTACAGAGTCTGTCAGCCTCTTCAAATGTGGCAAATTTCACGTTTCTGCGAAATTCACACTCTGAGCTATGACTCGTCAAAGTTTTTCGCAATGTTAAGTCTATGGGATTTTTTTGGGCCGTTTTTCGCCCCTGGGGCGACCATCGTACCCCCGATCTCTTAGAAAAGTCATAGCACACCATTCCCGAACAGGCCGCACGTTTTGACACCTCATTCATGGGTCTGTGACAAAAACTGCGGGAGGAGTAGCGCGTCAAAAAGTGGCCAGAAGAATAATAATAAGAAGAATAATAATAAGTATGTGAGATAACAATAGTGTTGCTTCGCCATAGGCAAGCACCACTAACTAGAATGTACATTTCCAGAAGAAAATGTGAAGTGGTGCTTGCAGTGGCAAAACTCGCCGCTCGGTTGCTAGGGTGTGGTACATGATTGCATACGAGCCAACAACCATGTCTGTACGATATTGTGGAGCTGAGATATGGCTTATACATGTGTTTGTATGGTTACTAGGGTACCCTATATGGTTGCTATGGTGTGCTTATACAGTTTATAAGATGATATTTAAAGACTAGTTGACAGTCTGAGTCAAAAAAGGCAAACTCCATTTTTCTGCTATTTTCTAGAGCGGAGATATGGCTTGAATATGTTGTTTTATGGTTGCTAGGCTGCCCTAAGTGGTTGTTAGGGCGCGAATATGAAGTTATTATGTCACTACTTATTGGCTGCTTGATAGGCTGAGTCAAAAGAGCCCAACCCCAAGTCTCTATGACCTTCTGGTGAAAAGATATGATATAACAAATTTTGTGGCAATGTTAAGTCTATGGGACTTTTTTCGGCCGATTTATCGCCCGCCGGACGATCATCGTACAACCGATCGCATAGAAAAGTCATAGCACACCTCTCCTCAATGAACCGGTCGATTTGATACCTCATTCATGGGTCTACGAGAAAACGTGCGGGAGGAGTAGCGTGCCGAAGTTTTGTCTAGGTGAATAGTAATCACAATACTAGAATGTACATTTCCAGAAGAAAATGTGAAGTGGTGCTTGCAGTGGCAAAACTCGCCGCTCGGTTGCTAGCGTGCGGTTAGCTAGTTTTTACCAAGATGCTAGCATGATTAGCATGTTGCTAACATCATGCTAGCATGATTAGCATGTTGTTAGCATTATTAGCATGTTGCTAGCATGATGCTAGCATGATTAGCATGTTACTAGCATGTTGCTAGCATGATTAGCATGTTGCTAGCATCATGCTAGCATGATTAGCATGATGTTAGCATCATGCTAGCTATATGCTAGCATGATTAGCATATTGCTAGCATCATGCTAGCATGTTTAGCATGGTGCTAGCATTTTGCTAGCATGATGTTAACATGATTAGCATGTTGCTAGCATGTTGCTAGCATGATGCTAGCATGATTAGCATGATGCTAGCATGATTTAGCATGTTAGCATGTTGCTAGCATATTGCTAGCATGATTAGCATGTTGCTAGCATGTTACTAGCATGATTAGCATGTTGCTAGCTTGAAGCTAGCATGATTAGCCTGTTGCTAGCATGTTTCTAGCTAGTTGCTAGCATGATTAGCCTGTTGCTAGCATGTTTCTAGCTAGTTGCTAGCATGATTAGCATGTTTCTAGCATCATGCTAGCATCATGCTAGGGCGTTGCTAGGCGGTTGCTAGGGTATTCTGGGTGGTTGCTAGGGTGTTTTGGGTGGTTGCTAGGCGGTTGCTAGGGTGTTCTGGGTGTTTGCTAGGGCGTTGCTAGGCGGTTGCTAGGGTGTTCTGGTTGGTTGCTAGGGTATTGTGGTTGGTTGCTATGGTGTTCTGGGTGGTTGCTAGGCGGTTGCTAGGGTGTTCTAGGTTGTTGCTAGGGTGTCACTAGTCGGTTGCTATGGTATTCGGGGTGGTTGCTAGGGCGTTGCTAGGCGGTTGCTAGGGTAATCTGGGTGGTTGCTAGGGCGTTGCTAGGTGGTTGCTAGGGTGTCCTGGGTGGTTGCTAGGCGGTTGCAAGGTTGTTCTCGGTGGTTGCTAGGGCGTTGCTAGGCAGTTGCTAGGGTGTTCTGGGTGGTTGCTAGGGTGTTGCTAGGGTAATCTGGGTGGTTGCTATGGTGTTACTAGGTGGTTGGTAGTTGTCAAAGATGGTTACTGTTGAGTTTGTAGCATTTTATTGGCATGATTTAGCGCTTAGCTAATCGATATTAGCATGTAGCTATTCACTGCTAGCATGTGTAGCATGTAGCAAGTCCTGTTTGCTAGCATGAGTCAAAAGAGCCAACCCCCATCTCTATACGATGTTCTGATGCAGAGATATCGGTCTTGCAAAACGGTTGCTAGGGTACTCTGTTTGGTTGCTAGGGAGTGGCTTGGCAGCTGCCAATCATGAAGCTCCAAAGTCAATGTGAATGTATAAACCAACCCCCATCTATATACGATGTTTTGATGCAGAGATATAGGTCTTGCAAAATGGTTGCTAGGGTACTCTGTTTGGTTGCTAGGGAGTGGCTTGGCAGCTGCCAATCATGAAACTCCGAAGGCTTGTTGTCAGTATGAATGATATAAACCAACTCCCACGCCTTTGTGACATTCAGAATGGAAGATATCCCTCATTGGATTTTGGTTGCTAAGGTGCTTGACAATGGTTGCTAGGGAGGGGTTAGGATGTGTTGAGGTGATTCAGGATTGGCTGTTTACTGCCCCGAGTGAAACGAGCCCACCCTCACGTTTCTATGACTCTTATATCCTGAGATATCCCTTTGATCTGTTTCAATGGAAGTCTATGGAACTTGTTGCTAAGGAGCTCTAAATGGTTGCTAGGGCGTGGCTTGATAGCTTCACAATGATCCTGAGAGACTGATTGGCTGTCTGAGTAAAATGAGCCCACCCCTTTGTCTCTATGACACTGTGATCCAGAGTTATGTTCAATACAAAATCCCTATGCAATTTACCATAGTAGGAAAAACACATGCATTTCATGGGCCGTCCTACACCATAGTAAGTCAATGGGGCAACTTTGGGCCCCTCCTGCCCCTCAGGGGTGCAACTTTTACCCCATTGTGTGGTATGTTCTTACAGAGCCTGTCAGCCTCTTCAAATGTGGCAAATTTCACGTTTCTGCGACATCCTCGTTCCGAGCTACGACTCGTCAAAGTTTTTCGCAATGTTAAGTCTATGGGATTTTTTTGGGCCGTTTTTCGCCCCTGGGGCGACCATCGTACCCCCGATCTCTTAGAAAAGTCATAGCACACCATTCCCGAACAGGCCGCACGTTTTGACACCTCATTCATGGGTCTGTGACAAAAACTGCGGGAGGAGTAGCGCGTCAAAAAGTGGCCAGAAGAATAATAATAATAAGAAGAAGAAGAAGAATAATAAGTATGTGAGATAACAATAGTGTTGCTTCGCCATAGGCAAGCACCACTAATAATAATAAGTATGTGAGATAACAATAGTGTTGCTTCGCCATAGGCAAGCACCACTAATAAGTATGTGAGATAACAATAGTGTTGCTTTGCCATAGGCAAGCACCACTAATAAGAACACTAATGATTAAAATAGGTGCCTTGGCCCCAAATTACATATTTAATAATGCAGTTAGAGCGGGAATCGAGGCTTCGTCGAGACAGCATTCTTGCAATGAATGGAAAAGAGCAATGACAAAACATTTTAAGATGAGGAGGAGCTCTTTGGATTTCAACTGCGATAACTAATGTGCTCACTCAGAATCAGACACTGCTGATTTTTATATAACACATTTCCCATTATGAACTGTGATCCCACTTGGTTCGTTGGGTCGGATTGCTTTCTCACCTCGCCCACCCTAGAGTTCGTTTTCAAGAGGGCCGAGACCACCTCGTTCCGGCGATCTCAGAGCCATTGTTTTGGTGCGGTGTTCAAATCAGCCTAAACGAACGGCACTAAAGGAGAAAACAACGCTATCTCACGACCAATTCGTACGAATTCGTATGAGTGATTAAAAGGTGGCTAATTCATACTAATTCATACGACCTCACTCGTACGAATTTGTACGATTTGTCTAAACCCACGTGATGGGTAGGTTTAGGGGCGGGGTCAGGGGTAGATCATTAGTACGAATTCATACGAATTTGGTAACTCGTAAAATATGTACGAATTAGCAAAAATCGTACGAATTTGTACGAGTGAGGTCGTATGAATTAGTACGAATTAGCCACCTCGTAAAATTTGTGCGAATTGCCGTGAAATCGGGCTGGAGAAAACACACCAGGTTCCCAAACAAACACTCCAAACGAGCCAGGAGTGAAAACGCCATTTTTAAATGACACTGGTGCAGGATTTTCAGCACAGAACAAAAGTTAAACGCGTCGTGCTCTATAAAGGTGTAACCTCAGAGCAGTAACATTTTCCATTGAGTGTCATTTTTGTGACCTTGTTTTCTTTTGAGTGTGAAAGTGCTTGAACTGGCTTGTTTGTGTTTGGATCAATGCAAACCAAGGATGAAAGTCAACACTTGACCACAATGACTCTGTCGGCTTATCGCCGTGCTACCGTGGCAACGTTGGTATCCATAGTGACACTGATATCTGCATCGCCAGTAGACGTTTGATCTATAACATCACTCTCGACAGATCCCTTTATAATTAAATGCCATTGATTGAATCTCACCTCTCCACCTGTCTCGCTTTACTTCCCTATCTCTTACTCACACAAACATACATATACACGAAGTGAAAAAAAGACAAATAATGAACGTTTCCACATGAATGGAAAAATCCTATCCTATCGTAATGAAGATCTGACAGGGTACGGCACTCAATTACTTCTACGCTGTATATCAAAAAATCTCCCAAAGGATCTGATTGGTCTTCTTTGGACTAAAAGTACAGTGTAATTACAGTAAAGACAGCAGGAGACGCACCGATAAGACAGAATTGAACAACCACCTGCTATACTGACTCTGAACTACAAGAAAGGGCTTCTGGCGATCAGCTTCAGATTAAATAATGAATCACATTCTTTGATGTACAAAGCATAAACCTTCTCTGACATGTAAAAACAGAGAGAAACTGGCATCATTCATTCAACCAGTGACCTTCTAGATGCCCTTACGTTTCTTCCAAAAGTGTGAAATGCCCTCGGTACATGCATGCACAGACTGGTCTGAGGCCACTTGAGCTGAGCTCTATTGAAGCTGAAATTGCTGTGGCCTGTCACTTAGTTGGTTTCTTCAGCTGAATATTAATGAGCATATGCTAACTACCATTCTTTCACTTAAAGGGATAGTTCACTTTGAAATTAATTTTTGGTATGTTTTAGCTTACCTCAAGGGCATCCAAGATGTAGGTGTCTTTGTTTCCGCAGTAGTTTCAATTTTTTATATTTTTAGGTCAAACCGTTCTTGTCTGTCAGTCATATAATGCAGGTCTATGGTCACCACCTCAAAGAGCATGCACAGAGAAGTCCAAATTAAACATGATTTAATGACTCGTAAATGTAAGTACACATTGATGGCCTAAGACACGAAACGAGCGGTTTGTGTGAGAAAACGAACAGTATTTATATCGTTTTTACCTCTTGTAAACATAGCCACGTCCAAGTGATCTGAGGGTGCCGGCGCTTCGGTCTTTTCCGGCAAGCGCCGGAAGTGATCTCTCGCGCGTGTACGTCACTAATTGTTTACACAGAACAGAGATTGTAGGTAAGATGGCTAATTAAAATGGTACTAATTTTCGCTTATCCGGGATGTTTAAGCCGTTGTAAAAGAAAACAATTAAAAAAAATAAAAAATAAAACAATTGTATGAGTGACGTACACGCGCGAGAGATCACTTCCGGCGCTTGCCGGAAAAGACAGAAGCGCCCGCGCCATCAGACCACTTGGACGTGGCTGTGTTTACAAGAGGTAAAAACGATATAAATACTGTTCGTTTTCTCACACAAACCGCTCGTTTCGTGTCTTAGGCCATCAATGGGTGCTTCTCAATTTTTATTTGTGCATCCTCGTTTCCTTTCCTCACTTCCTTTCCTTGTGTCTCAGCTCCACCCCCTGTAGGACACGAGGGAAGGCTGCAAGGAAAAAAAATGAGGACGGAGGAATTGAATGAAAGCTTTTTTTATACATTGGAATACTTGATCACTCGAGCGTCACTTCACTGCGTCATCAGCAGTGCTCAAAGGATCTGCCCTTATGTTGTTAAAGTTTGTTTATTTAAGAAATTCATAATAAATAATAATAAAGCAAGATACCTTGTTGAAATATGTGAGTTGTGTGGTTTATGTAAACTACAAAAGTAAAGTATAAATTCAAATGTTTGTGACAGATGTGAAGGGGGAGGAGAATTGATACGTGCGTCATGTTTAGTCGATAAAACTCTTCCGCAAAGGGTACACCTGTGTATCCTCGGTCATAGCTCCTCTGGAAGCCTCCTCACTCCTCGATCCTTGCCTCCTCCTCCTAATGTTTAATTTGGACTTCTCTGTGCATGCTCTTTGAGGTGGTGACCATAGACCTGCATTATATGACTGACAGACAAGAACGGTTGGACCTAAAAATATCAAAATTGAAACTACTGCGGAAACAAAGACACCTACATCTTGGATGCCCTTGAGGTAAGCTAAAACATACCAAAAATTAATTTCAAAGTGAACTATCCCTTTAATAACACAAACACTGAAATGGCCCTGCTAGGAACAAGTAAGAAATGGTAGAGAGCATTTCAAGAAATTATACAATAACAAGATGGTACACTTCTGCTCTTTTTCTGTCTCACTCGTTTTCATTTCCTTTCAGTGGCTGTCTTTATCAGATACACATACTGTATGAACAGAGCAATAGGATGATGAACATATGCTGTGCATTGGATGGCAGACTTCTCTTAAACTTTAGTTTCTGCTCCATAAATTCCCAATCTAAAGCTTTCACACCAACTGATTCCACTAGATTGCATTGTTTTCTCTCTCGTTTATCTTTTCTGCATATTTGTTATCTCATTCTCCTGTTCATGCATCAGCTGTCCTTTTCTATCAATGAATACATTAATGTGTAATTATTTTGACATAAAAGTGGCCCATGAAAGTGCCCATATTATGCTCATTTAACGATTCATAATTTAATTTTGGGGGTCTGTTAGAAGAAGACATTTTCACGATGACATGCTCACGATGATCTTTAAAAAATTCGGACACTGGTAAGGACCGTAAAGGACGCTGGCTCTCCACACATTGGGACACTGATGACTAAACAACATCCTCACTGTACATCATCACTACTGGTATTTATGAACAACAGCAAAGCTGCTATCTTTCTGACATTACATGAAATGTTATTTAAAGTACATTATGATAAATACTTTGCTTGTTACATACATATAAATGCAACATTTCAGTCGTAAATAAATTATAAATGTTTGCTAGATTATGTTCATCACCCGTCTAGCAATGTTTATGCTGAAATATAATAATGGTTTGTATTTTTAAAGACATCTATCGCATCGTTATGTGTAGTGAGTTGGCTCACGTGATGTAAGTTTTGCGCATAACTTCCGTTAAGGGAACATAGTGAGCATCAATGCTCCCTTCACAGTGCATTGTGGGACTTTTTAAGAAGCGAACGTTTCAGTGCCCTGGAAGGATTCTCTGATTGAGACAGCCCTTAAAATGGCCGACTCTCTGATCAGTGCCCTGACTACTGAACTAGGGAGCTGATTGAGACGCACCCTCAGTCTGCTCTGACTGGTCAGTTGGCCCAGTCTGTTGTGATTGGTTAACCGCTGAGAGTGTGTCTCAGAAAGGCACCTTACCATTGTCGGGTTTCAGCTCCCGAGGCAAATATTATTACATCCTCAGTATGGTGTATAACTATGTCGTCTGGATTGGAAGTTTTTTTTTTTTGCCCTCGCAGGGAGAAAAAACTGTCTCCTCGACATCGCAAAATCCCTCAACTGCTCTTTAAGGTTGAGCCAAAGCTGCCAGTGGGCGGGTATTATGCAAATGTGTAACATGGCAAGACTACAAACTAGGCATTTCAGACAATTGTTTTCTGTTGTAGATTCACTACTTTTGTTGTAGACTTTGTGCTTTTTAACTTTTTAAAGATTGCTACATGCACAAACAGCTACACACTAAAGAAAAGTATTTTTCTTTAATTTACTTAAATAGTATTATTAATTATAATACAAATAAAAACTGATTCTGCTAATCATTTATAGTCTATTTGAGTTCATGCAGCTCGAGTATACAAAAGCAAGATGTCCCCATCAGCAACATGTATGAAGAATTTCCTTTTTCAAACTATTTCTTTAAACAACTTTTATTGGTGCAACCTACAGTCAGATTGAGGCAGTCCAATTAAATAATATTTTTGACTTGAGTAAAATCATTCGAATATAGATGTTAATACATGAATATGTTTTATGACAAAAACATTTTTTATCTTGTACTTTTCTGTAAACACATAAGTGGAGCTGTGTTCACACCGCAGTAATTACACCAGCATAATGCACGAGAAAGAGAGTGTTACAGATTATCACAGACCAATGCATATGAGTGTTTAATTTCTGCTTGTCTCTCTCTATCTTTCCTGCTGTGAATTGCTCTACATGAATCAGTGAGGCTAAACAGCAGCCATTCTTGGTCTCTAAACCCATGAAATTGAGCTGTGAGTATATGTGTGTGTGTTTTTCTATATTGAATGAAGGATTAAACCCAAGATGATTTTTTACAGACTCTGTGTGCAACTGCAGCCAGACTCAGAATACCAAATGCTGTTTGTGCGTTTCGAACCCTGCCACAGGAAAAACGGGGGTTTATACCCCAAAATATATCATGTATTATAACCACTGCTCACACATTTTATTAATCGGCATTCGGCACGTAGGCGAAATGAGCAATGCACGGCTATAAAATGAAAGGGCAATATTTGGTGTCTCTCTTCCAGGTGTTTGCTAACTAGGTAGTTGAAAACGAGATTGTGAACATTGTGAGGCATTCACTTTAACTCACTCTGGCTTATGGGATGAACATACAAATCTATTTTCTCATACGTTGCGGTTAGGCTTACATACTAAATCCTATTATAACCGGAAAGAGTGAATTAACTATTCTGACATGCTGACATCACCACATGCGTTCTGAATGCACCTCATCACATAGTCTTTACCGTCAGCATAAAGCCTGGTCAGTGTGCAGATAAATGTGTGCAGGAGAATTTTGAAATCCAGAAACCATCAGGGTGGATTTATCTGAAGTATAGTAATATAAAAATTAAATTAAATAAAACTACTATAATGTAATAAGAAAATATTATTTCTAAAAGATCATGTGACACCAGGACTGGAGTAATGGCTGCTGTAATGGAAAGTCAATTTAAAACAGTAATTTTAAATTGTAATAATATTGAACAATGTTACTGTTTTTTTTTACTGTATTTTCGATCAAATAAATGCAGCTTTGGCAAGCATTCCCAGACAGCAATAGTGTCAGCCCAGATCCAGCACCACATTGGGTAACGTTGAATCCACATGAACCAGATGTGGCCCGGATCTGGGCCGACACTATGTAGGGGTTAGAGTCTTCATTGATTCAAAAACTTTAAAAATCCCATACCAACCCCAAATTTTAGAATGGCATAGTGTGCATAAAAAAATGCATAGTACAGTATATTTATAATTTCACAATTTCAGAGTCAGATTTCACTAATCAAGTGACGAGAGTGAGGAGAGATGACTGACAGGATGATGGCATCATTGGGCATCATTGACAAAAAAATGTATCTTGTGTGGTCAGTAAAGCCATTCCCTCTACACATATCATTTTCCTCTGATTTTAGGGATACGTTATGGGTAAGGTTAGGTTTTATAGTGATAGCATTAGGACAACGTTAAGACAAATGTTGATCCAGGAGTATGTATAACTTAAGCGACACTCCACAGCGACACTCCACAGAGTTTGAAAGTGAAAATAAAAAGCGAGCGCATTCTTGATAGTGGCTCCCTGATGCCCACAAATTATATGTTCCTCAGAAGTGCTCATTACATCAGTTTGGTAGTTTCTAAACACCTTTGTCAGACGTTTCCTGGAGAACTTATAAAAAGCTGTGCGCTCTGAAAATTGCATAAAGCTAGCCAATCAGATTAATGCTTGCCGAAATGAGAAAGTGCTTGGCATTTCAGTGAGCAATGTTCAGTGAAGGGACTGCGTGTGGTCCGCTGCTGTCGGAGGCCGAGACCGCGTGCCCCATGTAGTTCACCACTGACCTGGAATCAGGTGGGTCTTTTGCTATTAGGGGGCACAGAAAAGCCAACTGGCCAGAGAACAGAAGCCAAGACCTCACAGAGGGGTCAGGACCCCTGTTTTGTGATTGGACGCAGTGGAGCATGTAGACATGCCCCGAGCAGGAGGAGATTAGAGAGAGGAGGACAAACCTATGCTACTAGTATCCCTTTATCAAATGAAAAACAGATCTCCTTATATCTTTAGTCTGAATAAGTTGACAGCTGTTATTCATTCTCCTGCTCTCTCTCTTTCCCCCTCTTAAAGGGAGTTTAAAATATGTCAGAAGGGGTATTTTAGGGTACTCACCCTCATGTTGTTTCAAAGCCATTCAAATTACTTTCTTCAAAGGAACATAAAAGGTGAACTGCGAAAGAATGTTCTGTGCAATCTTTTTCATATAATGAAAGTGCATGAGTGCAGCAAAAAAAAAAAAAAAAAAAAACACCACTATAAATGTATCATTAACCTAGTACATAATTTGTGCACTATCCAATACCTCGAGAAGCCATATTTCTCAGGAAAAGACTGAAAATTTACTGTAGCTCATTCGCTTTTGCTTTCAAACCTCATTTGCTTATGCATCCATTCAAACATGGCACATTTAGATGCCTCACGTCTGGTTTGAAGTTGCTGACAAACATTAAAAGACAACGTATTTAAATGGATAGGGTCACTAATAATGGGCAAAAGTGGATGCAAGATTCTCAGAGAATAAAGTCTTACTGTACATTTCAGTCTGTTCCCAACTGAACAGACGTGAAATATAGTGCAAACCACTTTCGTGAAACTTTTTTCACTTTAATCATAAAGTTTGGCTAGGATATTTAGAACAACTTGAGGTTGAGTAAAACGTTCTTTTTTTGGGTGTATTTTTTTTCCATTGCTACGCTGGGTTATTTTTTCAACCCAAACACTTGGCTGAAACAGTTGGGTAAGGAAGCTGGGTTGATTTGACCCAATTTGGGTCGATCATTATTTATAATCAGTAATCAAACGATGCTGGGTTGACAAATTCAGATGTGAAAGAGAGCATGCACAACATGAATGTTAAAACACACATCCGTGTCCGAGGCGCTTATGACAGAAATATGAGTGGAAAATAGTGGAAAACTAATCAAATCGAAGAAGAGAGAGAACTACCTGCAGTAAGGAGCATGTTCTTTTAAAACGGATGGGTTTTGTCAGAGAATGAGATAACAGAGTGTTTTCAGAGTGAGTGGGAACTGAACAAGCCGGACTGATTAAAAACGCTTTAAACGGAGAGGTTAAACTCCAGTCGATTCGCTAAAATCCAGTTTATTCCTGACTTTCAGTTTTTCTTATCGGTACTCAAAGCCTGATGCTTTAGCCGTAGTGGGAATATTTCCATTGAAATATATGGTCAAATTTGGTCTTAAACGCAAGTTATTTAATACTTATTTAACAATGTTCACTGAACTTTTAAAAAGCACATTTATTCATCTGTATAAGCTGAATAACAGCTGATTGCCATTCTTGTCTGCACCTTTTTTTTCTCTTACATTGTCTTCACTACTTTTGTCCATTTTTTGTTCTTGCTTAACCAGTTTTCACTTTTGATTACAGTAGCCTGTGTTATTACTGTAGTCGTGTGTGTTGAATTGAATATTTTGAACCCATTTGGGGTTCATTTTAGCCCAGCCGTAAAGTAAATTTAAGCAAAAGTTGATTAAAAAAAATAGCCCAGCATGTTGGGTCAATCGTTTAACCCAGCCCAGCTGGGTCAATACAACCCAAACTGAGTTTGTCCCTTTTTGAGCCAGCACTGGGTTGCCAAAAAGACCCAAATTTGGTTGTTACTAACCTAGCATTTTTTATAGTGGGTTGTTTTTATGTGCAGAGGACATTATGAAGAAGAGGAGAGAAGAAGAGGTGGTTACTGATGAAATAGGAAGAGACAGAATATAGTTGGACTGGACCGGCCATCTGTCTACAGATGATAAGGAGCCTCTACGGGTTTGCCACCACAAGCCATTAAACTGAACACAGGCCTATCGAACACACGCACACTAATCCACTAGCTCATGACTTCCACCTCGCTCTACTCAGTGGATATTCTCACCCATATCTCTTCTGACAATCCATAATTACCTTATTGTTCAGTTTTTGTTCATGCCTCATATTACTTGCACACTCACACACAACTTAGTTGATTGGTTATTCAAAATTGAAAAAAGTGGATATATAGACTGTACACTGCTGGTCAAAGTTAGATTTTTATGCTCAACAAGGCTGCGTTTATTTGATCAAAAACTTTTATCAAAGTATAACAGTCACATTTTAAAATATTATTACCATTTAAAACACCGTTTGTTTTTATTATCAATGTTGAAAACAGAAAGGATGCATTCATTTAAACAAAAGTGCCAAAAAAAGTAACATTTATTACAAAAGATTGCTATTCCAAATACATTTTTGGGTTTCATGTTCGAGCTTTCCCGGTTACCACATAATTATCTGATGGTAGCCAATAGTTTTATTGTCCTCATGTCATATGTCTAAAATAATAAGTAATAAGTAAAATAAGTAATTTGTGTGATGTGTGCGCCATGGGACCGCTGAACAGTTGTTAGATTGCAGTTGGTTTCGGCCTCTTTCAATAGGCTTTATGCCGAGCGTCACGTGACCAAACCGGAAAACGGGTCTCACTGCATCCGTTTGTCAGAGAAAGTGTTAACGGGCGTAAGAACTAACTACGATATCTATGGATTTTTAAGGTAATCAGCTAACCTACTAAGTTCACTTTGTTATTGGTGTTTTATGCTATTTAAAGGAGCTGTATGTAAGATTGTTGCCAAAACTGGTACTGCAATCACTTTCAAATTACTGTAGAGTGGTGTATCCCCTCCCCCTCCCCCCTGACTCAAGGTTGCCAGATCGGCTGCAGGATCCAGCAGGAACGTGACGAGCTGCAGCTGTGGTAACTAGAGCAGATCTGGCAACCCGGATGCCGCAACACTACTGACTTCGTGATTGGTAGATAGGTGGAGGGAGGAGCATCAGACCAAAACACAACATGACAACATAAACATCAGTTGAGGGCTGCAACTGCACTTTTTAAATGACAATATCCTGGCCGGACTACTGTTGTCAGTGATATAAGTATTTGAAATGTACATGATTTCTTAATGTCTAGTGACATATCAGGTCCATTTTATGATTAATTGAAATAAATTTCTTACATACAGCTCCTTTAAATATCTAAACGTTAGTGTGAAGAAGAAAAATTTTAAAACTTTTAAATATCAATCTGCACATGCGAGGGACATTGGTTATGCTCATTTTTGCTTGCTCCTTTTAAGTTATCTTGAGTAAAACCGCAAACAATTTCATGAAGCACATACAAAAGACCTGAATCGGAAGCGATGTGATCTGTTTTCCGGCTTGGTCACGTGACACTCGGCATAAAGCCTATTAGGCTTATTGCCTTTTAAAGTCCCCTGTAGTCAATCATTTCATCCCTTCAAACTCATCTTTGACCAACAAAATTACATACTTAAACCCTTTTTCCTTGAAAATTTCTTCATGCCTTAAAAAAGCTTGAATGTAACTCTACACCCTTGCCTCATTTAGTATATGCGTACTATGAATATGCAAATTAGCCCCGCCTCCACTCACTCACACCAGCTCAGAGATCCACTCGTTGACGATCACATGTTGACCTGATTGGTTACAAGGTAGTTTATGACGTCGAAAACGCCAGCGATTTCGAACCGCAATTTTAAAACTCTTTGGACCACTGCAGTTTTAAAGGTGAACTAAGTAACTTTTTTACCTTAACCGAACAGCTTTGGAGTCATTGTAATGTTTATATTACTGATTTCGTGTTGAATGGTGGTCGTCTCGCACCCCCCTGGTGCCTGTGAGCCGCAAAACCACCCTTGCAACTTTGGGCTGGCGAGCCGCCGGCCTCAGTGTTAGGACCTATCGTGTGATATCAGGTCTCGCGAGGTAACGAATTGCTTTACAGCAAAAAACAGATCTGATCAAATTCTGATAAAATGAGCATCTAACAGAAATAACCCGGCGCCGTATACATGTGGTGTTCGAGGCGCACATACAATACAGACTGCCGACAGTTAAACAGGGCGCGCGCAGCTCTTAAAGGGGCCACACCTTATTTCCACTCGTTACAGCGTCCATCCTACTGAACAGGTACCGGTGTACAGGGGGAGGGGATCCGGCCGTGAGTGCGAGCCATCTCTGCGTGAGTGCTATTCACGACAGTACAAGTGCTCCACAGCGACTCTAGGGGTCGCTGTTTGACAAAAACGGAATTCCTACTTGCTTTAAGAGGAAAATACTCAGTAATGGTGTTGACTACACAGAAATATAAACAACATTAAAGCTCAATTTCCACTACAGGGGGACTTTAATATCACACACAGTAAGCTTGTGATTTTCTTATTCATCCATTCATTTTATATCGCTCGTGTCAGTAACTTTAAGCAGTCCTGAAAGCTAGATATATTTACAAACCACAAAATAAGCGATAAAGCAAAATCTACATCGACTGACACAAGTCTCATTCTCATAAAAAAAAGTTATAAAAAAAAAAGTCTCATCCTCATTATATAATTAAGTAACTTCAGTTCTGTCACTTGCCAGATGTGATGCAAGGCAACTTTGCCATTAAGGTTAGTTTTGCAGGTTCTTATGCAGTGATACTTTTGAATGTTTTCTGCACCACATCAAGACTTTTTGAATGTATTCATGTTTTTCCTTATTTAAAATAATGTATTTCACCAAATATCCTGCGTTGGAATTGATTTGCTAATAAAGTGATGTGATAAAATGTTAACCCTGTGTTCTGTATTTCGCTTGTTTTTCATACATTTTGGGACGGTGAGAAATAAACAACTGCTACTACAATTTAAAAATATTTAATTGGACCAACAACACGGTTTAGTAAAATACATTTTCCCATTGGTTCAACATATTGTTTCTGATTGAGCCCATGTTAACAGACTGTTGCCACAATTGATAAAATTCAATTCACAGAAATTCAATTAGGCCAATTGAAACATTTGGATGTGACCAGTCACTAGAACATTTTGAGTTGGAAATGTCTGAAAATTGTGTGACTTTCTTTATTTCCATGGGTATTGCAAATAAAACAGGAAAACAGGAAAATGCAGACTCAAATTGACCCATTTTACAAGACAATACCACGCACACACAATCCAACTTGAAAAAGAGTGGGAGGGAAAAACACTTTTTTTTTGTTAGAGAAAATTGTTGGCATGGGGGATCTTTTGGCCCTCTGATTGGTCGATTGTTTCAACCCTCTGAGCGTGCTCAGTAATTATCTTCTGTAACTGACTCACAGTACCATGGTACCACAGTACCCAAACCCCACAATGCCACATCGCCATCACGACACCCAGCATGAAAAGCACCTCCTATTGGCACAAGCATGCGAACTGACTTGCTTGGCATGCCAGGCTTTTGCCCTTTAAATCTGCCCACGTATTTTATAGCACGTTTTGCGTTTAGCAGTGCGATATTGATGAAGGCTATTTCTGAACCTTACTTTCATGAAATGGCCGTTTGGAAATGCGAATGCACACACAAACTTAATGTAAAAGAAAAGCAAGCCGTTGAAGAAAGAGATTCCATTAGAGTAAACTGAAGGGTTGGTCAAAATCCCTTGCCTCTTCAAATACATATATAATCATATATCATTTTGAATGGTTATATACTTCCTTTATAAAAATCAATAATCAAATATATTCATTATCACATAATAATTTTTATATTCTTGTGCTTGTGAAATTATATTTTCTTAAATGCATGGATGCAAGTAACCAGTTTCTTTTAGGTGCCTCCCAATCTTACTTTGAGATTGCACGTAGTACACGCAGGACACGAAGGCCACGTAACCCACAAGGCCGTTTGTCTCTTTCTCTGGGATCAGTAGAAAGGTTAGAGGGTCCTAAAGGCAGCGTGGGCACATATGATTCTTCGCTGGACATATGGTCAAGCTATATTGAGCGTTACTATCAAACTTTAATTGTTGTATTAAAATGTATTCTTTCCAGTATATTTCCTTCCTTGGGAGTAAATGCCAGTGATCTGTTTTTCTCCCAAACGAGTGAATGTTTTAGCAGTATGTTTTGGTATACTTAACTGATAATAAGGAGCTCAGACTCTCTTCAGCCTTGATGGGAGCTGTTATTTGCTAGTGTCTGTTATTTGTGTGTGTGTGTGTATGACATTCTATGTAGGTTCTGGACGGTCGGACCAGACACCCCGGCGCCCTTCTCTAACCTGCGAGGCCACCACAGGCCTAAATCCAATGAGTGGACGACAACTATCTTTACTAATGGCGATAGGCACCCCTATCTCCTCACATGTGTTAAATTGTTTAGGCTTTAATGTTTCTTAGCCAATGAGAATCATTCAACCTGTAAGCAATGACGTAGCTTAGACCTTGGAAATGGTATAACTGCTGTGATCTTTGTAACTGTAAGGGAGGCGGCCTACGAACTCCTGTGTGAGTCTTGAAGCTGGCTTCTGCTGATGAAAATGCAAACTATCTTCAGTAAAACTTTTCTTTAATTTTTTATAATTCTGACTCCGGGTCTTCATTCTTCATATCTGGTTCTGGGTCTTTGACTGTATACCCCTTACAGTTATGGTGGAGGATGCGCTGGCAATTGTTCTCGGTGACACCCCTGGCAAATCAACAAACAAGGTAGTAAGCTTTTATTAATTGTTAGGGCTGTCTGACTGGAAGAGATTTTGAAGGAGAGCGGGAGAGCTTCACTCCGATGAGGCGAGTGAAGCTTCACTCCGATGAGGCGAGTGAAGGAGTAAGTTAATTATACTGCTGACAGTATAAGAAGTCGCTGAGAGCGTCGTTAAGGGTAACGGCAGCAGACAGCGCAAGCGAAGCGTGCTCTGTGGGGGCCCCGCTGGGCATTACTGGTGTAGCACCACCCCAGCAGAGCACGTCCCTGGGCTAGAGGTCCAGTGGCACCGTAAACCTGCTCAATCTCTTCCATCTCAGATAGGGGATCCCCGAACTTAGTGAAGTGAATCAGGCAGTTAGGGATACTAACAATAATAGGGTTGTTTGCCAGGGATGCATCAGGAACAATTCCGAGAGAAAATTTTAAAAAGTTGTGACCCAAATTGGCATGGACCAGTATATGTAACTGTGATTTTGGAGTATACTTTGCAGTTTCATCACGCAGAAGCCAAGCTGTGTTGTTCAAAGATCGCCGCCTCCATTTCTGCAATAACTTCAGGTGAGTATGAACCATGATTAAGATATGGCAGAAAAATGTAATAACTTAATCAGTAACCTGAAGAGTCCTGAAACAAATAGTGAGTCAGGAAAAGCAAACGCTGTAAGCAGCTGTGCTCTAAAGCCCTCACTTTAAATAAATTTGCAGAAATGATTAAGTAAATGGTAGTCAGGATTTTGATTCTGATTGGAAATTTAAACAACTTGACTGGCTACAACCAAACAAAGAAACAGAAAAATTTAAATGTTTAGCCTCGTATTGCTTACGATGATTACAAGAAGCAAGTGAAAGAAATTCTGGGTCAGGGATAATTTCCCTGGACAAGCGACTAAAGTTAAACAGACACTTTGTGAAAACAACTTAGAATATTTTGCAGCTTATGAAAATTAATGTTCTGCCAATAATAATGATGAAGATTATGATTGGGTTATTATGATTAAATCCGCCACTGGTGGACTGTAAAAGAATACAGAGAACTGCTTAATCAGTGGCTCTGTTTACATTCCTGAATGGGACACACACTGCTTCAAGGGCGTGTAGTAAGTTGGAGCCGTTGAGGCTGACACATGAACCCTTTTGAAGAAAAGATCTATAATACTAATTTTTATAAGTGAATTGATGAATACAGGTTGATGTAAAATGAATGACTCCAACAAATGTGAGTTGCAGAATATATCAAAGTAACTTAAAGGATGATTGTGTTGTAATTAAACATTTTAAAAAGGTTTTAGATGATATAGAGAGACTAATCTCACAGATGATTTACAATAACTGCAAAAGTATCACAAGCAGAGAGTGCTTGCCTCGTCAAACTTAGTGTGTGAATCCTAATTGGAGATTGATAAACTCCAAGAGAAATCTTAAGTCAAATATTAAACTATGGTTGAGAACTTGACAATTAAAATTGAGATTGAGAAATGTGAAACGTTATTGAGAACTAGAATAATTATTTTTATGTAAAACAAATAAGCAGAAGCCGTACTGAATTAACAGTTGCTAAATGCTGATTAAACAAACAGCTTGAAAAGTTGACCATGAAAGAACTAGAAGCTGATGTTTAGTTTTCAAAAGATAAGTTTGTTATTGGCTGTAATGAAACAGTTTGCTTATCTGAATCTGATGTGTGCTGTGGCTGAAACTGCCAGTGCAACAGACTCAATCTGAGTGGAAATTTGTAATGCCTAAATTTCCTGATGTGTGGGCAAAAGACAAATATAAATAATATGTTTATTTGAAACCGTATGTAATATCTGGCAAAGATGCCTTAAGCTGGGATAGAGTTAAAAGATGGTAGATAAAGTTAGACGTTCAGAGTGCAGTGTACCAGTCCCTCCCTCATTCAATGTCTCTCTCTCAGTCAATGTCAGCTAAAAGCTGTTACCTGAGTCGGTGTCATAAGTGATAATAAGCTATTTGTAGTGACATCTTTGATTAGGTTATTTTAGGACCCGTAACTTCTTTGTCTGATCTTAGTCCCCACCATGAAACGGGGGAGGGGCCGACGGAAAAGTACACTGAATGTACGGTTGTGATCTAAAATTCACTGAGTATAATCCAAGTAGCTAGGTTGCTGCTTTTAAGATAGTTAATGGATTTAAGTGATTAAATACTGTTGTTCTGACCTGTCTCCCTATGTGAACACTATTAGGCAATCTGAATGGCTCTGGTGACTCTTGAACGTGCCTTTCCTAAGCTCTAGAAAACAGCTGAGTTCTGTTGAAGCAAACAGCCTGTGATGGGAAAGAGCGGTCACCAGTGGGCACGAGTGGCTACTCAATGACGGGTAAGACCTTCTATTGGCCAGACAGGGGGCAACCTAAGCCAGAGTGGATCACGTAAAGTCACTGGGCATCTCAAGATGGAGGTGTTTATGTGAGAAAGGTATGAGAGTGGAACGGATGACTGTGAGGCCAGCAGCATCCTTTATCGTTAGGGCGGATGCGCTGTGAGGAGTTACAGACAGTCTGACCCCGAAACGTGAGTGTTCCTCTAATACCAATCACCAGAAACCGCATTCATTGTATGGCTTGTTTTTTTTTATTGTCTGCAAATATGCCAGGGGAAAACACCCTGATGGAGATTATAGATAAAGGGCTAACAGGAGTGGGCTTTCAAGAGCCAGCTGAGGCCATGAAGTGGTTCCCATTAGTTGTTGTGGAGACAGTAGCAAAACTTTTTATGTACTGGTTTGCCTTATGGGCAAGGAAAATCATAGTGTTGATTTTGAACTAATAGGTCTATGACATAGTTTTAACTCCTGAAGGTCGTTAGACATGGTGGTGGCTAAAGATGAAGACAGCTTTTGTAGATTTGAGAAAAGTCTGGATAACAAGGTGAATGGTCAAAGGTTATTGTAATTAATTTAATATTACATTATGTCTAAGTTACAGCCTTAGAAGGCTGTTGAAAAAGATTATTTATTTATAGTGAGAGAGACTGCTTGAGCAGAGGAAGGGATGGTAACTGTGTCTGTCTTTCCATTATTGGCCTGCTAGAGCAAGCTGAAGCAAAATAATGATAATGAAACAAAACAACCCAGCTGACCTTGTTAAATTCTAATGAATAATGAACAGGCATGCTTTGAAACTGGTTGGGAGACCATGTAAAATTAGGTAGAAGCTACCGGAAAATGGGAAGTTTAAAATCTTATTTAAAATTTAAATCTTTTAGCAATAATATAAAGAAAAATGAACATTGAAAATGAACAGTTAACATATGTGTGTCTAGTATGAGTGCGTATGATGGTGACAGCACTTTATGTCTTGTATGTATTAGTTTGGGGTACTATTATTTCCTGATTTTGAGGATATTGTGTCATTAACCTCTGGAATTAGTGTTTTATCATTACAGATGGGTTAAGTGAAATGACCAACTTTAAAAAAGTTGATAATTCTAAGACAATCTGATGAAAAGACAATGCAGAACATGGGACGAGCTTTAATTGGAGTGGTTTTCCAGCTCTGTCTGCTATTGGTAATTATGAATGCTTTTGTCATTTATGATATTGAACTGAATTACTCTCTGGATTAGTATTTTATATAAATTGGAATTGTAAAGAAGATTGCCGTCCATTATGGGGTAAAACTCTTGTCTAAATTCAACTGAGGGTCTAAATTTAAATAGACAACTAGGTGGGATCATAAGGATAAACGTAGGAAAAAAAAATATATATATATATAGACTTGACGGCAGAGAGACAAAGTGACACATTGGCTAAGTCACTATCCAAATTATCCAGAGTGAGCTCCCTCATTTTTATTGAAAGGCCGGAGGGCGAACAAAGAAGGAGTGAATATAACTTCTAAAAAGAAAAGGTTTTATTTCTCAATCCCTTAAATGTATGTATGACATTAGATGTCTAAGAAAACTACAATTTAATAAAGGTAAAAAGAGAAAGCAGCTATATGGCTGTGGGCTGGGATCTGAGTAACATAATATTTTGGTTTCTGTAAAACTGTAAAGATAAGTGGAACTGAGACAAATACTGTGAGAAGTAGTTATAATGAAAAATAAAGTTGAAGTTAATGATAAGAAAACAAGAGTATTGAAGAATTAATAAAATACCATGATTCCCCTAACGAGGGAACTTTAAGTGTCAGTAGGCTGACAGTGGTGAGAGACTCGGATGCAGAAGGAACTGGCATGTAGGGCAAGATGGAAGAAATATAGTAGAAAAAAATGTATGTTATGAAAATACAATTTCTGATAGGATTTATGGAAGTCAAATTAAGTTTAAATGGTATGAAAAAGTGAGTTTCAAAATAAAAACAATAAGACATTGTATGATTGACAGGGATTCAAGTGATATAAAGATAAGGAATAAACAAAAGCTTTATTAAGCAGAATGGGGAACGATCCTATATTTTAGTGGTAAAATAATGACTGAAATGATGATGTGAATTTGTTTTATTTTATTTCTATTTTTGAAACAAACAAAAAAGGGTATAAGATGTTATACAATTAAAATGGTACATGCTATGTGACTGTAAACTGAAGGATGATTTCAGTAAAGACTTAAAGTGCTTACATCGATTATTATGGGTCTTAATTATTAATATTTTATTGTTTGTTGTTTATTTTTAGTTAGACAACCATTGTGTTTTAAACCTAAAGGGTCTATAAAAGGGGTAGTGAAAATAATGGATTAACCATCCAACTTTGTTTATAATAAAAGGATTTGGAAATCATAATTTTATAAATAAATAAAAAACTAGTGCATATATTCTGGTATTCATGATCATAGACAATGTCTTTATTTAGGATCTGAGTAGTGACTGTTGGATCTAGCCCATGCTAGGAATACAGCAATAGTGCTTGCTTATTTAGCCTGGCTTCCAGAGAATAAATATGTACTTGTTTCGTAATCAGTTATGTGTTTTATAAAATTTTAACCTGACTGATAAACTGAGGAAGAATGACATTGATGTCCTGTTGTGAGTGGAAGGTGGGAGAGCCTCTTAATGGGGACTGGAATTTTTAGTATCCAGCATGTCCATGACGAGGTGAAGAGACAAGTGTGACCCGTCAGGGGAGCATGCGTCACCACTCCTCCCTTCCGTAGTGACCTCACTGGTTAGACCAGACGTGGCGGTATTGGACCCCACATTGGTCTAAAACGGGGGACTGAAGGGTTGGTCAAAATCCCTTGCCTCTTCAAATACATATATAATCATATATCATTTTGAATGGTTATATACTTCCTTTATAAAAATCAATAATCAAATATATTCATTATCACATAATAATTTTTATATTCTTGTGCTTGTGAAATTATATTTTCTTAAATGCATGGATGCAAGTAACCAGTTTCTTTTAGGTGCCTCCCAATCTTACTTTGAGATTGCACGTAGTACACGCAGGACACGAAGGCCACGTAACCCACAAGGCCGTTTGTCTCTTTCTCTGGGATCAGTAGAAAGGTTAGAGGGTCCTAAAGGCAGCGTGGGCACATATGATTCTTCGCTGGACATATGGTCAAGCTATATTGAGCGTTACTATCAAACTTTAATTGTTGTATTAAAATGTATTCTTTCCAGTATATTTCCTTCCTTGGGAGTAAATGCCAGTGATCTGTTTTTCTCCCAAACGAGTGAATGTTTTAGCAGTATGTTTTGGTATACTTAACTGATAATAAGGAGCTCAGACTCTCTTCAGCCTTGATGGGAGCTGTTATTTGCTAGTGTCTGTTATTTGTGTGTGTGTGTGTATGACATTCTATGTAGGTTCTGGACGGTCGGACCAGACACCCCGGCGCCCTTCTCTAACCTGCGAGGCCACCACAGGCCTAAATCCAATGAGTGGACGACAACTATCTTTACTAATGGCGATAGGCACCCCTATCTCCTCACATGTGTTAAATTGTTTAGGCTTTAATGTTTCTTAGCCAATGAGAATCATTCAACCTGTAAGCAATGACGTAGCTTAGACCTTGGAAATGGTATAACTGCTGTGATCTTTGTAACTGTAAGGGAGGCGGCCTACGAACTCCTGTGTGAGTCTTGAAGCTGGCTTCTGCTGATGAAAATGCAAACTATCTTCAGTAAAACTTTTCTTTAATTTTTTATAATTCTGACTCCGGGTCTTCATTCTTCATATCTGGTTCTGGGTCTTTGACTGTATACCCCTTACAAAACCAATAGAGGATCTTGAGATGTGTAGTTAAAAGCTCTCGAATAGCACAACAGAAATCATAGCCTGCTCCCCTGTCTAGATAACCGGATTACCCTCTCTGTGCTCTGCGTTGCAAACACTGTCTGTCTCCACACTCCCAGAGACTGGCACACACACAAATACACATTTGATCTAACAAAAATACAGAAGGGTATTGGAGCAAGTGGATTTTTCCCCTTTCTGAGTGGTGACCCTCGATCGGGGCTCTGTTATCTGTCTCTAATAAGTGCCAAATGGCAGAACAACTATACTTTTATAATTTTGGGAGCGGTGTTTGGTCTCCCTGACATTATGATGCTGATGATGTGGATGGTTGCCAGAGTGTGGTAATATGATTGCTAAGATGTTCCAACCCATTCTCACTCTCATTCTCTCCCAAGGCGTCAAAAACTGAAGCATGGCCAATTGCCTTCCGCGTCACGATTAAGACGCAAAAGGAAGCCCTAGGCGTCACTGTATCGATAAACAGGGTATTCCATTGATTTAATTTGTTTGCCTTATGCGTCAGATCAGGACGCATTTAATTCTTTGCATTTGCATATTATAAATATTTATACTTTTATATTTTGGAGCAACTAACCCCACTCCCACCCACTTCTCAACAAAATGAAACATGTAACAGGCAAATAAAAGTACAGTCACGGGTATTTATTGCAAAAACTGACCAAAAATAGTACAAAAGTATTACAAATGAATCATGTTGCATTACAAGTCTTCAGAAACCACATGATATCTTTATGTGAAGAACAGAGTGGATCTTAATGTTTAAATCGCTGAATATAATCCCGCTCCGTGAAGGCATGCAGTCATATCTCAAAAGATACACCTGACTCGTAAGCATGACGCAATCAGCCACGAGACACACGACAAACACTGCTATTTCACAATCAAAGCTGACTTAAAGACGCAATTCGCCTTTGGCTAAGCCACACCCTAGAATGTAGATTGACCAATCACAGCGCAGCCAAGAACGAGCTCCCACAGTGGTCCGACACTTTTTCACAGCGCTCCATTGACTTTAACACAGGCGTCTCATATTTTTGGTCTCGGCAGGCTATTACCGTCGTAGTTTTATCAAAAATATGGTTAAACGTTGTGCCTGGGGCATTTGTAACACAGATACGTGTTTCCGAGAGAGGTTGGAGGGGGGTGTCCGTTTTTTTCCCTTCCCAAAACCGAAGTCAAATCCTGACAAGTGTCGTCTAGCACACGCTGCTAATAAATACAACGTTATACTCGCGTAGTCCGTTTGCTTTGTAATAACGATTATAGAAGTGAATAGAGACCTACCCAGCTATGCATGAACAGTGTTGCTCCTTGATATTGTTAGTCCCAGCCTCCGTCTCCATTAGTAGGATATGCGGTGGTTCATTTTTTGACTGTGACCGGTATGCTTCTGCCTCTATTTGGATGCCTTGTTGTTCATTGCGTTTTACCTGTATGTCGTAAATATATCCTTCGAACGTATATTGCAGTAGCCTGACTACGTCAGACTTCGTACTTCCGCTCAATTTCATTTCGAGACATCGACTTAGTCTGAGACATCGACATGTCTCTCAGTTTTCCTCAGGCCTGAAAACATCCGGCCAATCAACGAACAGAGGGCGGGCTGAGACCCGTGACGTAGACGCTAAGCGCAGAGTTTAAGATTGTATTTTAGGTTAGGGAAATCGAAAACGACCGCAGATATGGAGACACGGGATGCAATTCACTCTGTTGTGAGAATAATGCCGGCATTTGCAAACTGAAGCCCGAACAAGAAGAGTGTTTGTTAAACATTTTGAATGGAGGTGATGTTGTGGCCCTACTCCCGACAGGTTTTCTCCCGTCTCTTTTATCCAATAGTATCCAGCTGCAGACCCGCAGCACCACCACTTTCAGAACCCCAGCGCCAGAACCGGAAGTAATGGGCGGAGCTTACGTTCTAACACCAGCGCCAGGACCGCAAGTGAGGGGCCGAGCTTACGTTCTAAACCGAGTAACGCCACCTAACGTTTTGGAGCGTAGTTTGCTTAGACACGAAACGGAATTATTACACACGAAACGTCATACTTTATACATATTATAATGATACATTAAGGTATAGTACAATAAGCATTTGATGAAAAAACGTTGATTTTGTGTAATATAATTCTATATAGTTATCCGTTTCATTGTATTATGAGAGTTACTTCCTGATCATGATGGTGAAAAATAATGCTTGAAACTTATGGTCATTTTATATAAAATATACTTTATTTCACAAGAACATGTGCAGCATGCATTTTTCTTTATGTAAAATAATGACAAAAATCTAAAAAGAGAGAGAAAATCTGGCATTGTTTTAAAAGAAACAATAAAAATGTACCGTACTTCAAATAATAGCCGAGTCCCAAATAGACGATTGTCTCTTTACATGCCTGGTGTGGCTGCAGGTCTGGGTAAATATAAGGCCGGTCGCAAATAGAGGTCGGGTCTGTTTTTTAGTTTCAGGTTGTATTAAATCTTCTAAAACCCGTCAGATCGTCCGCTTTTTGGCGGTCGCCAAAGCAAATTTTTGTCCCGCCAAAGCCTATTTTGATCGGTGAGTGATGTAGAATAGAATGACTGCTGCGCGTGACAGGGCGCTTAACGAGCAGAGAGAGAGAGCCCTGGCCGCGCGCGCGCACTCTGACGTCTTCGAACAACACGAGCGCTGTCTTGCTCTTTATTTGTCACATACCAGTTATAGTTCATACAACGAGCAGTGACTCACTGTGTAATAAAAACATACCCTAAATATTATTTAAAAGGTGCAACAATTTTAAATATTTTTAAATAGGCCTACTTGCAAAAATGTGTCATTGTAAATAATTCCGCCCCTCCCTCACTTCCGGTTCTGGCGCTGGGGTTCTGGCACTGGGGTTCTGAAACTGGTGGTGCTGCGGGTCTGCAGCTGGATATATCTCCTTTTATCTGTCGAGCTCGAACTGGCACCCTTTTGACAGGTCAGTGTCTCCTTTTTTTCCAAGTTCGTAAATATTGCCATGTCATGCTGTAATCTTGCAATTAAGTTGCAGCATTTCCGACAGACTCGAAATGAACAAAGAGCTGTGTTTGACAGAACTAATCCTAACTTTGACAGTTGGCTGCAAATATTTTCCTGTTTCTCTTTACTGTCAAATAATAGTTTAGAGGCCCCGATTGTGCCGTGGATGCGTAGATTTACATCACATAATCTACAAAAGTCGTTGACAGCCGTGTTCACTCCGGTATTTCTCTCGATGGTTTCGTTTTCGCATTATAATGTGTTTACAGTGGCAGTTCGATGCTGCTGAGCTGGCGCATAACACACGTCATAACCAAACGTTATGTGATTGGCTTACGGGTAACCAATGATTTTATACTTCAGACGAGCGCCCCCCGCGATAAAGAAAACACTTTTCAATGATGCCATGCCAGACTCTGTCTATGAAGCAAAGCGAAGTAGCAGAGTTTGGTATTACCAGGCTAATATTGCAGCCCCTTTTGCCTACTTCTATCGGACACTTTATTTGCTGCTTTATAAAAGTTTGATAAAATTTCAGCAGGAAGAGCTGTCACAGCATAAGCCATGTTGATACCAACCAGAGCCCAGATGAAGTTTGTTTGTCGGACGTAGCAAGGGGAGGGCGGGGCTTAGCCAAAGGCGAATTGGTCGCGAGACGTTAGAGAGCCAATGCCATTTTACAATCAAAGCTGATGTAACTCTTCTTCGGGTCGAAATCTTTGAATGTTCCCTGTTCGTCGATACCGTGACGCCTAGGGGTACCTTTAGCATCTTAGGCTCTGTCCCAAATGGCACCCTAACACTCGCGGTTTTCCTAAGAATTCGCACTTTCTTGATGTAACGCCGCTTTGACTGTCGGGAAGAAGTTTGTTGTGGAGCTTCGCTTCAGTGCGGGCTCGGCAATAGTGTACATCGAAAACCTAAAATGACAAATGGGACACCCGACGGTGTCAGGGTTCTGCCCTTGCAGTCTTTCTGTGTTTTTGTGGTTTCATGTTTCTATGTTTGTCTTGTGTTTGAGCACATGGCTCTGTCTTGGTCTGTGTTTGCCATGTGCTCCTCATGTCCCGCCTCCTTGTTTCCTGTTTCCAAGTCTTGTCCTCGTTTCACTAATTGTGCTCACCTGATCCCCATGTGCCCTGGTCCCTTTATTTTGTGCCTCTTTCCCTCATGTCTTTGCTGGTTCGTTTTGTGTATGTACTTCTTGGTGTTTTCTGGTTTGTTATCTTGAAATTATCCTAGTGCTTACGCTGGATTGTTATCCTAATCCCAGTGTCAGATTATCCTTATTGCTATTTTGTTTTGCTTCGCTTTAGCTGGGTCCTATCTCTTGCAGATTTGAGACAAAACGAACCAGCCAAGACATGAGGGAAAGAGGCACAAAATAAAGGGACCAGAGCACATGAGGATCAGGTGAGCACAATTAGTGAAACGAGGACTAAACAAGGGGGCGTGGAAACAAGGAGGCGGGACATGAGAAGCACATGGCAAACACAGACCAAGACAGAGTCATGTGCTTAAACACAAGACAAACATAGAAACATGAAACCACAAAAACACAGACAAGGCTGCCAGGGCAGAACCCTGACACCGTCGGGTGTCCCATTTGTCATTTTAGGTTTTCAGAACCCTGACAGACGGTCTCATGGACTTAAAGGAAACGAGCTTTAAGCATGTTACCATACTGTAAATATTCATATTAGTGATGCACCAAAAATAAGACAAGCAATCATTTTCAGCCTAAACAGCAACAATTAATTTTCAAAACAGTGACACTTAATTAGCGATTCTCCGATGGCACATTTTGACTGTCAGTGTCTATTTCATGCACAAGACATGAAAAACTACAGCAGGTACGCATGTCAGATGTGTGGATGCAATAGGGCTGGGTTGACCATAGCGATTTCACGTTTTTGATGAACAGATATGGATTCTTAAATATAGTATAGTATCTATCTTTTTAGTCTCGTTCTCAGTTGATGCATGAACAAAACTTTATTATAAACATTATTTGTAGCACACCTACCGTCCAATAATTGCAATAAGCTGTGTGCATTGGTACTTTTGAAATGAAAAAGTCTCAGCTTTCCAATTTTGTCAATTTTATATCAAAAATCAAAGAATACATACAGTTTTGGCGTGACAGATCTCTGTAGCGCCTCAGTTCAAGCAGCACGTGAACTGATCTCATCCTCTTGGTATGAAATAAACATGAACGTACAGTACAACTTACTGAAATGTATCATGTCTTATTATATTTTTTTCTTCATTAATGTTTGAATAAATCTGTCAAGAAAAAGCTATTTCAGCCACCATTTTAATGCTTATGTTTCCACAACTAATTGGAGTAGAAATATAATTAGCTGCATCATTCAAAAGTTGATTTATGTGCAATTTAAATGTTTACAACTTTATTTGAATATTGATTATCAAATCAACTTTATTTTCAGTTTCAAGATTTACCGGTTTTAATGCCATTTAATGCATTGGCTAACATCGAGCATTTGTTACAATGTTTATCTTTTTTCTTTTTTAATTCATAAAAATACAACTGATCATTGTTAGTTCGTGTTAGCTTAGGTCCATTAAATAATATTAACAGATGCAAATTGAAATTAATAAATGCTTTAGAAGTATATTTCAATGTTAGTTCATGTAGTTAACTAATATTAAGAAATGGAACCACATTATAAAGTGTTACCGTTATTAGTGGTGCATCACTATTGTTATTCCTCATACTTATTTTTATTCTTCTGGACAAAACTTCGGTGCTACTAACTGCTAACTGTCTAGCCACACCCTAGAAACCATTTAGAGCACTCTAGCAACCATGTAACATCATGAATAAGCCACATCTCAGCACCAGAACTTTATACAGACTTATGGTTTGGCTCTACTGCAGTCACTTAGCGTCACGGTAGCGACTGCCTAGTGCCGAGTTTTGCCATGGCATGACCACTCACATTTTCTTCAGAAAATGATGTACGTCTAGTTCTATATCTACTACTCCCTTCCTCCCCGTTTTACTGGACCGGCACAATAGCGAGACAATTGAGTCCTGCTGAGATACTGCACAATGTCCAGCAGGCATTTCTGCGTTTGTGAATACCGGTAGTCTGGATACTATAGTTTGGAGTGATGACAGCAGAGAAAAGCACATGTCCTCCTGGAATACAGTTATCTGTCTGCCAATACTTCCAACACAAAGAAACGTAATAATCTTTATCTTTATAGAACCGACAGTAACAATTGGACCCCAAAATTTGATTTTCTCCTTTTCTGACTTCTCTTTCTTATTTTCCCATTTCTGTTTGACCTTTATTTTGCTCTCAATTATATCCAGATTTTTCGCTGTGTTGCACTTCCCTTCGTTCAATCTCTCATTGATTCACTGAGCATCATCTCAACACTAACATCTCTCACACACACCCCATATAAAAATGTCTGAAGCCAGAGGGGGAAAATGCATTTCTGAGGGGTCCATAGCTCAGGAGACTGAATTAAATTACATTAAGGTACATTTTAGCAACGTTCTATTAGATGTCTGTCCTAAAATTGCAAATGAGATGTTTGACATACAATAACAATACAGAGCATTTATGTATAGGTATAGCATAATGTGACTCATCTCTCCTTTCACTCAAACATACATTAGATTATAGAAGTAAACAGTAAGTTAACTTTAACATTAACTCATTCCTGTCTAGGAGAAACATGCACCATGTCTCATAAATATCAAAAACCACAACTCAGATATCTTCAAAATACTGTTTTTTGATACTTTTGAGGAGTCAGTTAGGTCAGTATAAAGCTATAAGGCTAATCCTGTTAGCACTGGAGTTAGCATTAGCGCTGAGACCGGTTCATGAGGATTACAGCAGCAAGGGCACATCAACAAAAAGGAAAACAAATCCATGACGAGTCTGCTGATCTTTGATACTGATGCCAGTACGTCAGCTCATGTTGCTAAAGTAATCTTCGGTTTGAATAAGTGCAGTGGTGGCCACTAGTGCACTAACATACTTTGGCCTACTTTGTGTGCAGAAAATAAATGGATATCTGTTGCTTCTGAGATGAACTGAATTAGCCCAGAAAACAAGGGGAATAAAATAAGAAATAATGATTTTTCCTTTCATTCTTATTTATGGATATCATAGCCTGTGCCAGATTATTAAAGGTGCTCTAAATAAATCATTAGACAGAAGAAAAAATACATCTTGGAGAACAGCGTATCAGTTTCCGACGGCTCTTTTTGATTCAACCTTTTGTGAGATGCCGTTTCGACCACTTTACTCACTCTCTCATTCTCCCTGTGATAGATGGCAATATTGTTCAGTATATGTTTTAAATATTTCATATGATTACATTCTTGTCGGATTTTCATAATATGCTTAAAAAAAGACATTAAATCTCACATTCATTCATTTTACTCATATTATACTTGCTTTCGTCACAGAAAAATATTATAAACTTTTAAAATCTCTTTTATTGAGCCCTTTTCTGCACTTTAATCAACTTGTGTTTTGGAGATGTTGAGTGAATGTTAAGGCTGCATTTATTTGATCACAAATACAGTAAAAACAGTAATATTGTGAAATAACTATTTGAATATATTTCTAAATGAAATGTATTCATGTGATGGTAAAGCTGAATTTTGTGTCACATGATCCTTCAGAAATCATTCTAATCTGCTGATTTGCTGCTCAAGAAACATTTCTTATTACCAATGTTAAAAACAGTTGTGCTGCTTTAAATATTTGTGGAAACCGTGATAAAATATTTGTATGATTCTTTAATAAATACAATGACAGTGTAACATTATAAGACATTTATTCAATGTTAAATTGTAACACTATAAATGTCTTCACTGTCACTTTAGTTCATTCATTTCTTTCAAAAACTCTTACTGAACACAAACGTTTGGTCTGATTTCTTTGCTATCTCATTCAAATGACATTCATACAGTTCTAAGCCTCCAAATACTTCCTGGGACCAAAGTAAATGCAGACAATAGGCATTTTACGAACAATGCATGCGAGTGTATGAAGAAATACAGCACATGGCTGGTCAAAGAGCTGCAATGCTTCTGAAAACAATGCAAAGCTTTTGTTCTAAAAGCCATTATGTAGGCTACTGCAAACAAACACACATAATTGTATCATCATTAAACATGAAGGTCTTACAAATCTGTCAAAAACTTCACTCCAGGAATCCCGGTTGAGTGATTCCAATATTCCACAGCAATGCCAGCACAACCTTTCAATTACACTACATACATGCAGACCTATACTCACAAAACACACACACACACTTTTGCTTTTACATTCTCACTGGCCCATAAAATCCCTAAATAAACACAGAGACCATAAATAAACTCAAACAACACACAAAAATGCACACACACACACAACAGCACCAGGTAATGAGCAGAACCAGACTGTCACTTACGTCAAGCCAAACTCTCTCTCTCTCTCTCTCTCTCTCTTCAGTTCACTGGGACGAACGGGTATATTATTCGCCAAGTCCTCCAGGATCATTTGCTTTCGTCTTCTCCTCCCTTTTCAGTCTCTCCATCATTGTTTTAGACTGAAGCGCTGGTTGTGCTCTTACTGCAGCATGTTTGTGTGCAGCATTTTGTGTTACCTATGTCTCACGGCGGTACTGTTGACATAATTAATGTGTTTTTTAATTGTTATGGATGCAAATCATCTGTTTTTCTTGTCATTGAGGCATGTTGTGCTTCGGTTACGATACGTCTATGTGTGTGTGCGTGTGTGTGTGTGTGTGTGTGTGTGTGTGTGTGTGTAATGCAGCTCTAATCCCTTTGAGGAGGTGAGAGAGCGGGTGCTTAGCAGCCGGGACTCCAAAGGGAATAAAAGACACATTTTTCAGTTCAACACACACAGTGCAAATGATGCTGACACATTAACGCCATCCTATTATGCAATAAACATCAAGTACATATTTAACCTCATCCTAAACACTCACTTTACACACAGAAAAGAGCACTTACACACATATACTTGTATAAGTGGATTAGAGTGTCAAACTAGGACAACGTTCAAAGCTCTGAGCTATAAACGTCCTTGACGCTGCCATCATAATGAGCAAGCAAATCAGGCCCAAGACCTGATGCTCCATCAATATGCTGGACAGCAGACACAGACCAGTACAAGCACATCTTGACCCACTTAAATGGCTCAGCAATGATTTCTGATTTGTAAAAAGTTGTAGGTTTCCTGATTGTGATTCTCAGAGGGTGTGAAAAACCAAAATGATATCACCAGCGACCAAAGCGGAGCTTAAAGGGTTAGTTCACCCCAAAATGAAAATTCTGTCAGTAATTACTCTCCCTCATGTTGTTCCAACCCCGTAAGACTTTCGTTCATCTTCGGGACACAAATTAAGATATTTTTGATTAAATCTGAGAGCTGTCTCATTCCTCCATGGGCTTCTAAAGGACTGAAACTTGCCGGCCCAGAAAAGTTATTAAAGACATCGTTAAAATAGTCCGAGTGACTACAGTGGCTCAATCTTTAAGTTTATCAAGCGACGAGAATACTTTTTGTGCGCAAAAACAAACAAAAGTAACGACTTTATTCAACTATTCATTTCCTTCTCTGTTGGCCTTGAGATTTCACGTAGTGTAACAGCGCAGCGCTTCTGGGTTGTACGTCACACGCAGGCTCACTATTGGCCGACGCTGGTCATGTGTGTGATGAGTGTGACGTACAACCCAGAAGCTTTGCGCTGTTACTCTACGTGAAATCTCGAGGCCCACAGAGAAGGAAATGAATAGTTGAATAAAGTCGTTATTTTTGTTTGTTTTTTTGCGCACAAAAAGTATTCTCGTCGCTTGATAAACTTAAAGATTGAGCCGCTGTAGTCACTCGGACTATTTTAACGATGTCTTTAACTTTTTTGGGCCGGAAAGTGTCGATCCCTTAGAAGCCTATGGAGGAGTGATCCAGCTCTCAGATTTAATAAAAAATATCTTAATTTGTGTTCCGAAGATGAACGAAAGTCTTACGGGGTTGGAATAACACGAGGGTGAGTAATACTGACAGAGTTTTCATTTTGGGGTGAACTATCCCTTTAAGCAAGTCAAAGATTAGAGAGTGAGCACATGTGATTGTGTTCATTTGTGATAGACTTCATGTTTTGTTTGGCACCCCGAGTACATGTCCACAAAAAAGGGTATGCAAGCTCTCGGCCTGGGATCTGATCAATAGCTTCCTCTCTGTTAGAATGAATTGTCAAATATACAACGAGACAAACAAACCACCTGTTGTTCTCCTTTTCCTTCCACTCCCTCAGCCTCTCTGTGACTTGGGAGCTCCCTCAGCCATCCATTTTATTTCACCTCATGACCTCAGAAGTAGTCTGAATGCCAAACAGTAACAATTCTCACTTTAAAGTTCAGATGCAAACACCAAAAACCCTATTTACTTTCTTAAAGGGCCAGATTAAACCACAAATAATAGTTGTCATCATTTACTCAGTTTATGTTGTTGCGTTATTTTCTTCCATGGAAACCAAAAGGTACGGAGCACTGCACATGACATGCTAAAAGGAAAAGTAAATCGTGCGCACGATTGACTAATTCGTTCCCTCGATTTTTAAATTGTGCGCACGATTAGCAAATCGAGGGAACGAATTAGTAAATCGTGCGCACGATTTAGCCTACTTTTTTTTTTTCTGCATGTCATGTGCGGGGCTCCATAAAAAAAGATATAATTCGATGAATATCCGGCTGGTTGAATTAAATGCAGTGGCAGTACATTGTGCATCTTAACACTTAATAAAAAACAAGAGTGTCAGCAAAAAAAAAAGCCACATGGCTCACTGATCATTTTCTAAGTGCTCTGATGACAAACAATCCAAAATTAAAGTCGTAATGAAAACTTCACACTCCAGTCCAGGTGGTAGACTGCTTCTGCCATTTGAATGCTAGTTGGAAAGTCAGTCAACATAAAAAAACGAAAGTTCATTCAGTTGAATTCTGTGAACCGGCTAGACTGGTAACCGGCTTAAAAGAACGATTTGTTCAAGACTTGAACGTCACTACTTTCTGCAACCTACGGGACTAGAGAACTGAACAGCTCACAGAAATGTATATTCCTCTAATATGACTAAGATACTTCAATAAACATGGCAGCCAGCAGCCAATCAATATTCAGCGGCTAATAGAAAATCTGAATGACCTAGCATTACAAAAATGGATATACTTGTACACTGTGTAAAACTGAATATATGTACCAAATTTTGTGAAAATTGGCCTCAAGTTGACACTATAATAAGCAACTTTACATTTTAGCTAATAGCCATGGGTGCTGGGACCATGATGATTGCCGCTTGTGGCTATATTTTTTATTTATTTATTTCCACAAGTTTTATTTCAACGACAGTTTTTAAAAAAAAATTTAAAACAGAGCAATGATATATTTATTGATTATAATAATTTTACCATTTACTGCACTAGTTATTTACCTATACTGGTGAATAAACTGGAAGTCTTGCAGTCATGGAAAATAGCTTACTTATTTATTGCAAAATAAATTGGTTGTTTTCTGTAGTTTTTTATGGATCTTGACGGACATGGTCATCATGAAGTGCCGTTGTATATAAAACGCTTTGTGCAAAATCCATGGATTGGCATTTCCAATTGACTTTAAACACACACATTGTTCATGTACACACCCATACACAGTAATGTGACTACACACTAGCACATAAATGCACAAACAAGCTTGACATTTGTGGGTTTAAGGTTAATATTGTTTATGAAGAGGTCTTGCAGCTCTGATCAATAAAAATCTTTGTAAAAAGGTTCAGAGAAATGAAGAATGAGCAAGGCATAAATAGAGATAAACACAAGGGGGTAATCCATCGACCGGAAGTTGAAGTCGGCCGGGTGCCGCCATCTTGTAGCAGAACTTCACTTGCGTTAGCATTTCCATTGACTCCCATTCATTTTGGCGTCACTTTGACAGCGAATAACTTTACATCTGAGGCGTTTAAAGACTCCATTTTTCCATTATTTATTTCTAAAGAAACACGACAATGTATAAAAGGCTCCATTACCTTCTATGTTACGTTATGGCCCCGTAGAAACAGATTTAGTAAAAATAGGCTAACGATTGCGTCATAACCACTCGACTCTCTGTCGCGCTGTACAGAAATTACCGTAGAGACAGGAGGAGAAACTCGCGCGCAATCGGGGGGACGTCGAGGCATAAAGTCAAGGGAGAAGCCCATAGAGAGTTGTAAAGCTGCTCCTGCTGCGAGCTCATGGACAGCTAATACTCACGATCTCCGGCTCTGCAAGTTTCGGAAGGGAATGATTCAGATTCCTCTTGGCACAGCTACTAGAAGATTAACGTCTGTCAGACAGGTTGCTCACGTCATCAAGCTTAGTTTGAGTCGGTTTGAGTCTGCGCGTCAGGAACGGAAGTGCTTAGAAATCGCTAAAAATGGGCTTCAACTGTCTCAACTGAGTTCCAATGAGATGGCTCTGTCCACTTCTTTTACTGTCTATGGATAAACACTGGGAATGAGAAGAAAAAGGGAAAACACATCTTGACAGTAATTGAAAACATTTATTATTTCGCCTCAGAACCTGCCAAAGTTTGTTCACCCTTCAGACGCACATTCACGCATAAGCACAAGACACTGAGAGAGGACCAACAAACCATTTAACCTAGATTAGTAAACAATATTTAAACCAGACCACCATTGTACATCACACAGTGGCAGATGTGTCTTATTTTAGCTGTTATCAGCCAGATAAAAAGGGCTAAAGGGATCTTATATTCGAGGACAAACATAAAGACCTATCCCTCCGCTAATGGCACCGTTCAGGTGTGAAATGAATCACCTGACCTTTCCAACACACACTCACAAATACAAACACAAACCTCTCTTATAGTGGGAGTCAAGCCGTCTTTCAATCTCTGCACAGCTGAATTTCTCCTGAAGGAAAACCAATCCCGATGGGAGGCCGTTCATTTATCAGTTTAGTTTCTCTTTCTGTCAATCTATCTGCTCTTCATCCCAACATAGCCTCTTCTTTATAGCTGGAGAAAAAAAAATGTCAGTCCTCCTTAGTGTATTTTATCTCTCACAAGCAGACACAGGCTATTTGATCCATTTCATCCTGAAGTCCTCAAGCTTTTCAAGATACATCGATCCCTGAACTCTAAAGTCAAGGAAGACGAGGTATAAAACAGAGGAATAAACAGAAATGAGAAGAAAAGCAGAATAGTTTTCAGAGCCACAAATAAATAATAATACAGTGTAACAGTCGGGTTCCAGAAGTAAAAATGTACCCATAGGGGAATGTATTTTTAACAATAACTTAAAAACCATTAAAGGGTTAGCTCACCCAAAAATGAAAATTCTGTCATTAATTACTCTCCCTCATGTCGTTCCAAACCCAGAAGGCTTTTGTTCATTTTCAGAACACAAATAAGGATCTTTTAAATGAAATCTGAGAGTTTTCTGTCCCTCCATTGACAGCCTATGCAACTACCACTTTCAAGACCCAGAAAGGCATGTAAACAACACACAGTATCTGTAATCAGATGCATATTTAATATAATCTAGTTTCAGTCACATAAATGTGTCATTAGCATCATATACCGTATCTGCTTCCATTTTTAACCCCTTCAAAACACGGAGTTCACTCCACCTTTCAAAAGCCCTTCCGAAGTTCTGATATTTATCCTTATCCTTGTTTTCGCATGGGTCCGGTTGCAGTCTCTTTTTTTCTGTAGCCACTCCGAAGTCTGAAGTCTTTTGCATTTTACAGCGGGTGAATCTCTAGTTGTCACTGGTGATTGTCGTTTGAACCTTTCTGGATCTGCCATCAAATTAATACGTTTAATTATATCAAGTGCTGTGAGAAAAGGCTATAAATCTCCACCTCCAGCATCCTCACTCGCAATATAGCCTACTAGCCGAAGACTCTTCTTTATGTGTACAGATGTGACGTAATTTTGTAAAGACATCCTCGAATCTCCCGCGGAAATCCACCAGTATTACTGGAATTAAAAACATTAAGCTTACCGTTTTGAATCGAGCTAAGGCAAGCAGATAGCTTTGAACACTGGCTGGTTATGTACTTTCTCAAAAATGTATTTTGGATAATTTTTAACCCCAAAAAGTTTTTAACCAACGCCGCTGAAAAGTGTCACTGTTGCAGTGTCAGGATGCTTACAGTCACAGTGTCACGTTTTTAAGGGAATCAGTCTACAAATAGCTTACTTACAGTAGTCTTTGCATATTAAAGGAGAACCTTTGGTCTAATAAAACATTGGTACCTAGTCAACCGTTCTCTGAGATTTGTTTTCATGATAATCGAATGTAAAGAGTTTTATCTCTAAAAACTGTTTAGCGTATAACGCTAGTAATGGGGGCATCTATTAAGTAAAAATAAATCGCTAGTTAATACCACTAACAAGGCTCAAAATAGCCCCACACGAACACAGTAACATAATGAGGGTCCCTACATGCAAAACGAAGCATTGAGAACTTTGTAAGTGTACAGACCGTTTAATAAGAAGATATTTTATGAAGACAGTCCACTTCGTGTATACAGACAGGAGCCATCTTTGGAAAACAGTCTCGACTAATCAAACTACGAACGACGTGCTAAGTGAGCTGAACTGTATGAATGGCGTTCGTGGTTTGATTAGTCGAGACTGTTTTCCAAAGATGGCTCCTGTCTGTATACACAAAGTGGACTGTCTTCATAAAATATCTTCTTATTAAATGGTCTGTACACTTACAAAGTTCTCAATGCTTCGTTTTGCATGTAGGGACCCTCATTATGTTACTGTGTTCGTGTGGGGCTATTTTGAGCCTTGTTAGTGGTATTAACTAGCGATTTCTTCTTATTATATGCCCCCATTACTAGCGTTATACGCTAAACAGTTTTTAGAGATAAAACTCTTTACATTCGATTATCATGAAAACAAATCTCAGAGAACGGTTGACTAGGTACCAATGTTTTATTAGACCGAAGGTTCATTTTGCGCCGGAGTTCTCCTTTAAGCTAAGGATGTGGTATATTAACATCAAAATAAATTACACGCTTCACCTTTAAGAATTACATCTCTGCACTTGTGTGTTTTGATGGCTATGATTGGCATGAAGGATATTTTTAGCTGACCTCCCATAAAATGCTTCTATTTCCACTCTCATGCTTGTAACTGGAGGCGTAGGTGTTTTGATTGTGGGCTGACAGTGCTAAACAGCAAAAGAAAAAAAATAATTCTGTCATCATTTACTCACTCTCATGTTGTTTTAAAATTATATGACTTTATTTTTTCCCTTGAAACACACAAGGACAACTTTGGCAGAATGTGTGAATATGCAAGTGGCTTTTTTTCATATAATGTAAATATTCTCTAAGATTTCCCCTTCAATGAAGCAATTAAATTCCATTTCCATATTCAAAACGGTCATGACTCGAGATATGCTAGAATTAATGACATTGTCAAATAACTAGATACCAATAGCAATAATTAATTTATGTGTTTTCCCTTAAATACTTTCATGGCGATTTTGAGTTTTGGAGCTTGCAAACCCTGGTATGATTTCACTGTATAAAAGAGCTCTGGATCTTCTGCAAATCTCCTTTGTGTTCATTTAAAACACAAATGATGACAGAGTTTGCATTTTTTGTTGTTGTTGAACTAATCCTTTAAATACACGCACGCACACACACACACACACAAACACACACACACACACACACACACACACACACACAGGTCAGTGATGGACAGTCAGGTCAGTAAGATTAGAAGCAGTGCCTGGAGCCCGTCTGGCAGATCTGAGAGCCAGACATAAACACACAAACATTGTTAATCAACTTTAGAAAAGTAAAGAAATTGAATTGTGCCGGAGTGTTCCAGCGTTTCTGTTCTTGATCACTGTTGAGTCAGTCCAAAACGACACTCAGTGAACTCCAAAAGTATGCTATACGATCATTTCAAAACTATGTGATTCAAAATCTACAAAATGAAGATGAAATAATATGTCAAATGATGCATGCACCAATCAAATAGGCCTAAATGTGACACTGATCATGAACTATTTTTTAAAATAAATAGCTAATACAAAAGCACAAGATGCTTTTTTTTGCGAGTTGTAGGCCTACCAAACAAACAAACAAACAAACAGAAATTGACATTATTAAGTAGGTGCAATGACGCCATATGTTGACTATAAATCTATTTAAGTAAAGTATAGTCTATCCTATTTTGATGATGATAGCTTTTATCAATGTTCCGTCAAACTGCAGAACACATTCATAGCCGACTGGTACTAAAATATAGTAGGCTATCATATAGATATAGGCCTACCTTGTAACAGAATTTGTAGCCTACTTACAGTACACATCAGGGGCGTTTCCTCCGAACAGGCCAGGGAAACAGTGCCTCCTAAAAAAATAAATAATAATAACAATAATTAAAAAAAAATTCATCCAGCACTCTTTTTGTTCTCCGTGTGTTAAGTATCGCATTACTGACTGTTTACAAAGTGCGAGAAACTGCTCCAAACGATTCACCACGTGAGCTGTTTGAATGATTCAGTTGAATCGCGATTCAGTCGAATGAAAACTGATTCCGGCTGTTTTTGTAACCCATAAAATTCAAATTCGTAAAAAATAAAAACGAAAGATAAAAAAGTGATTCATTCACCAACCGGAAATCGATTTGCTAATTCTGATTTTAAACAGTCAGCATTCTGTTTTATCCGTCAGGTTTATTGTTCATATCAGATAGCCTACCACATGTTTACACGGAATATCTGTTATCGTTTAACTTTTGTTGATATATTTTGAATTGTTTTTCGTTAGCTGACTCGTGTTCATGTTCGAGTGCTGCTGTCATTAAAACAAAGGGGGCAAAAAGACATGAAATTCGTCATTCGTCTACTGAACTTTTCTCTCAAATGTTTATGCAGATAATACAATACAAAAAGAATATCTATGTCTATATACACACTATGTGTGTGTTTGTGTGTGTATTTATAGCTATATATACACTTTACACACGAAAACACACATAGTCTTTAAAGTGCTAAGCTTTCTGTAAATCTATATATTGTAAATATATTAGATTTACAGAAAGCGTAGCTCTTTAAAGATGTATGAGTCACGCAGGACTGACCCTTAGTTGTTTTTTAAATTGTATAACCATTGATTAAGAAGGTCGATTGAATGTATAGGATTTGTTGCTTAAATCCTAACAAATACTTGAAAATCAGAGAGAGAGAGAAAGAGAGAATCCCAGTTTCAATTTAGATGACACTGGCCTCACCTCTCCTCACCCTACATCCGGTGGGAATTAAAATGACGTCCGTGGTCACTGAAGCGAATGTAAGATTTCAGGGGAAAAAACCCTTTCCTTTTACCACAATGCCTTTTGAATTTTGTTATCGAAAACAATGTTGAAGAAGCTCCTGAAAGAATGGAGAGACGGCAGGTGCTCCTCAAAGAATTTTAATTCGTTTGTCTCTTTGCTGTTGTGCTGTTTGTCAGAATGAGACTGAAGCCCTGGTGATGGAGAGAAACTCAGATGCTCAGTGGAGCTTTAAGAATCAATAATCTGAAGGGACAGAAGAGGCGTAGTACACCGGGAGTATGTGCTTTCATCCACTCTCAGAGGAAAAGGTTACTGATGTCATCTGTAGGTGTGTGTCTGTGTGTGCATGATTCAGCAGATGTTTTTTCTGTCTCAGTGGGCTGTGAAGATCAGAGTCTGCCCTGTTAATCTTTGACTAAGACACATTTACTTTGGGTGCCTCTATCTGCAACTATACATTTAACTTCCACTGCGTGTGTGTTTGTTTGAGCTTGTTTTCTTTGTGCATTATGTGTATGACTATTGCTATAGTCCAGATAAGGTTAGTGATTGAACAAACCCAAAGTATTGAACTTGGGTGCATAAAACGCCTCACAGTTTGTGTTACAGATGTGAATGATATCTCTAATCGTGCGGCTTGTTGTGGAGAGGAGTGTTTTACTTTTCTAAGCAAGTTGACATTAAAATGGGTGGGAAAAAATCACACGAGGAAGGAGAACATCTTAGCAATCACACAATGTCCAGATATTCTTGTGTTACGCACAGCAGGACAGCAGTTTTTACACAGCAGGATGTGTAAAGCACAGCCGTTTTTACACAGGATTTGTAAAAAAAAGCCTAAATTCATCATATAAAGCGATCGAGTCTCTTCAGAATTTTTTTGGATTAATTCATATGGATTAGTTTTACGATCTCTTTATGGACTTTTTGAAGCATCAAAGTGGTAGTTGCGTAGTCTGTCAATGGAGGGACAGAAATCTCTCAGATTTCATCAAAAAGATCTTCATCTGTGTTCCTAAGATGAACGAAAGTCTTACGGGTTTGGAACGACATGAGGGAGAGTAAATGATGACAGAATTTAAATTTTTGGGTGAACTAACCCTTTAAAACTCGAGTACTGTATGTCTATATTGTATTTCAGCATGTACTTGTTTTGATTCTTTGTTTTATTTGTTTATCATTTGTATCTGTAAATGTTATACACTCACCTAAAGGATTATTAGGAACACCATACTAATACTGTGTTTGACCCCCTTTCGCCTTCAGAACTGCCTTAATTCTACATGGCATTGATTCAACAAGGTGCTGAAAGCATTCTTTAGAAATGTTGGCCCATATTGATAGGACAGCATCTTGAAGTTGATGGAGATTTGTGGGATGCACATCCAGGGCACGAAGCTCCCGTTCCACCACATCCCAAAGATGCTCTATTGGGTTGAGATCTGGTGACTCTGGGGGCCATTTTAGTACAGTGAACTCATTGTCATGTTCAAGAAACCAATTTGAAATGATTCGAGCTTTGTGACAACATTTTTCCAGTCTTCAACTGTCCAATTTTGGTGAGCTCTTGCTAATTGTTGCCTCTTTTTCCTATTTGTAGTGGAGATGAGTGGTACCCGGTGGGGTCTTCTGCTGTTGTAGCCCATCCGCCTCAAGGTTGTGCGTGTTGTTGCTTCACAAATGCTTTGCTGCATACCTCGGTTGTAACGAGTGGTTATTTCAGTCAAAGTTGCTCTTCTATCAGCTTGAATCAGTCGGCCCATTCTCCTCTGACCTCTAGCATCAACAAGGCATTTTCGCCCACAGGACTGCCGCATACTGGATGTTTTTCCCTTTTCACACCATTCTTTGTAAACCCTAGAAATGGTTGTGCGTGAAAATCCCAGTAACTGAGCAGATTGTGAAATACTCAGACCGGCCCGTCTGGCACCAACAACCATGCCACGCTCAAAATTGCTTAAATCACCTTTCTTTCCCATTCTGACATTCAGTTTGGAGTTCAGGAGATTGTCTTTACCTGGACCACACCCGTAAATGCATTGAAGCAACTGCCATGTGATTGGTTGATTAGATAATTGCATTAATGAGAAATTGAACAGGAGTTCCTAATAATCCTTTAGGTGAGTGTATACAATACTATGTATTAACAATGAGACACCACTTCCACTATAAAATGCAAAAAGCAGTAAGTCAAATGAGCACTATGTCCAAATACGTAGTATTTATAAAACAGTGACAAATAACAGAGTAAGATGACTTACTGTGCAGATGGACACTTATTATCCATGGCAGAAAACAGTGACACACGTTCATGTAACAGTGCCAGCCACTGTTTGGATTGGAAATAACTGTCTAAAACAGGGTTTCTCAAAGCTCTCGAGGCCCAATGTCCCATAGTTTAGTTTCAACCCTATCAAACCCAACTGAACAAATGTCTTCAAGATTACTTGAGCGTTAGGAAGACGGGTTTGATCAGGGTTGAAGCTACAGAGCTGCAAGATTAATCATTAAAAGATTGCGATCTCGATTCAAGCGCACACGTGATCTTATTCCTTAATGGCAACGATTCACCTGCAAAACCACAGCGCAACATTCAAATGGAAACAGCTTCACTAACAGTCTTTTCACCAACACAGAATCAATTATTAATGTATTACAATACGTCAAATGATCACACATTTTTAAAAGATGCCCTTTTAACTTGAGTGAAGTGTTTTTTTTATAATATCTGTGCATATCAGATTGTTTTTCAAAGACATATGAAAGTATATTTTGAAAGACCAAATGACCATTTTTGTATTTCCTTTAAAAAAAAAGTTGGGTCATCTGTTTTAAATAGCAATAGCTTTCATGATTATGACATTATGATTGATTTCATAATGTCAAAGCTCCTCTCGTTTGCAATCGGGGCATGCAGTATTTCACTGTAAAGTGATTTATTAAACTATTAATAATTATTGGTGTCCAGAGGTCAGATGCAAAAGCACACCAGTGGGAGCAGAAAGGACATTGGTGAGTTTATAAATGCAGAGAGCCAAATCATTAAACACACTTTTAAAGATTATGCTTTCACGCCTGCAGAACAGGCAGCGAGACTGTGACATTTATAAGGCGTTAAAGCCAGAAAATAAGGTGTTAATATTAATGTATGCTTTGTAAGTTAATTCAACAGGGGTCTCAAAACCTCTATAAACCTTTCCAGAAAATACTAAACTATGGATTTTATATAAATAAATCACAATATAATATACAAATACATTGCTTAAATACTTACATGTAGTTTCTAAATCGATCATATTGCTATGAATTTTAAGTCTAGTTTCTTCCTAGCTGGGAAAAACATGCAGTTTTTTTTTTTTTTGGCTGTGGAGAATCATATCATTTTATTTTGCCGCGCGATCTGTATTTGTCTTAGAGGTGACTTAAAGAATATCAGTGCTGTCTGTGGTTTTGGCCCCGAGTGTCAGGGTCTTGCTCTGGCAGCTTTGTCTGTGTTGTCTTTGTTTCATGTCTCTATGTTTGTGTTGTGCTTGAACATTTGGTTGTGTTTGTGTTGGCCATGTGCTCCTCTGTTCCTGCCTCCTTGTTTCCCTGTACCACGCCCTCTTGTCTAGTTGAGTCCTCGTTTGTCTGAGTGTTGTCACCTGTTCCTCATGTTCTCTGCTCCCTTGTTTCAGTCCTCGTTTACGTGAGTGTGTTCACCTGTTCCTTCTCTAAGTGTTCTCACCTGTTACTCTTGTTAACTCCCTTTATGTGTGTGCTCTTTCCCTCATGTGTTGCCAGTTCGTTAGATGTTGTACTACTGTGCTACATAGTTTGTTTCTTGTGACTAAAGTCTACAGTGTTTTATTTGTAGAAGTATTTTGTTCTTTAGTTCTGCCATCGGTCCTGTCTGTCTTGTCTTCTGTGTCTCTAGTTCCAGTCCTGCTAGCAGAGTGTCCCTGACTGCTTACACTCTTGGCTTTGGAGGAAGCCTGGTGCTGAGCCTGAGATCCCTGAGTGCCTTGCTGGAGTACTTACAAGTTCCTGTCTGGCTACTGCTTGTATTCTGAGGTCTCATTCTGCTCTGCCATTTCTACTCTCCAGCTTCCAGTCATCTTGCTAGTTACAAGTGCTGCTCGGCTAGTTACTACGGCTGTCATTGTGTCTCATCCCTGCCTATAGTTTGGACTGTTCACCTCTCCCAACACATCCTGTCTACTGTTTGTCAATAAAACCTGTTAACACTTGTTCTGCATTTGAGTCCTCCATCATAGACCCGTGACACCGAGTAATGGATGGGCTCACACATTTATCAAAAATATCTGAAGTGTCTTTTAAGGAAGGCGCACTGGTTTCACATCAGAAGGTCGATTAGGAATAGATGATTTGTCCAGAAGTCATTTGCAGTTAAACCAAAAGATTGTGTATCTTAACATATCTAAAACCATGTTGGCTAGACAGTTTTATAAACAAGTGTGATCAGAGTGTAAGGTTCTCCAGGTGTGCTCACAAAAGATCCCACCTTTTTTTTTGTTGTTGCATATATTAGCATTGCAATATACAAGGTGCAGTGAGCACCTGAAGACATATTTGTTATTCCAAACCCATTATTATTTATGAGAAGTCTGTCAAGCGCTGGTCTTTCTTAGCAACACTGTCACTTTGTTTCTCATAGAAATGTATGAATTCATTTGAAATCAGAATTTGACATTCAAAATGGTGTTCCGAGGTCATGCATTTATACTTGATTCAGATGGGGCAGGTAATACATATGTAAGGTGCTGGGGTCTGTGGGTATATGATGTGCTGATTTAATCCAAGCAAATGCGTTCACTCTCTCTGTGCTGGAGGAGAGAGAGGCAGACACACTGATGGAAAACACATTGAAACAATGTGTGTGTGTGTGAGATCAGTGTGGGAGATACAAGCATGTGTACATTTAAAAGAACAGTGTTGCGCTGTAATAAGTACATTTACAGGGCTCGAACCTTAATTGTTTTCCGTTTTTAAAAAGTTTCTGCCATTTTGAGTTTTCTGTACCAAACTCCTCCTAGACCTAGGCCGTTGGTCTGATCTTCACCAAATTTTGCACATCTTGGGTCTCATTCATGAAACATTCGTAAATATACGAGTAAATATGCGAGTGATTTGCGCGTAAAGAGACCTTCCCGAAAACTCTTCTCCCGATTCACAAATACTTCGTAAACGTCAGATGTGATAGTGAAATGTTTGCTGTTCCAATGAGTCGTAAATGGGATGCGCGTGCACGTTCATTCTCAATTAGCCTACCATAAATCCCGCCTATGAAAATCCGACTGACAACTATATATGGGCATCATATTATGACAAGAATGCGAATGAAAAACAAAAATCTCAGATGCAGAAATTGAAGTTTTATTATCAGAAGTTCATTCAAAACGCCACATTTTATTTTCAAGCGTAGCCTACATAGTGGCGTATCGGGTCCTAAAAAAAAAGGAAGCTTGGCAGCATATTACAGATGCAGTTAATGGAGTTTCATCTGTTAATCGAACATTCCCAGAAGTGGGAAGAAAATGGTTCGACATTAAGCTTGAGAGCAAAAAACGAATTAGTTCACTTCGGAAAAATAGTATTCAAACTGGAGAAGGACCACCATCGCAGATGCTATTACTCTCATAATAAGAAAAAACGTATGTAATTACTATATATAATATTTTTTTCAAAATGCTGTGCAAATATGTACCCGATTAAGGTGAATTAAAATGCAGCCTTATTAATGAGCAAAACGTTCGGGTGTTAAGCGCACTATTTACGCGTGGCTGGGAGCAGGTGTAGATTTCTTGTGTACCAACTAACATTTGGAAAATACGAACATTTTAATGAATCCAAAAATTTACGCCAGAACCACTTTACACACGATTTACACAAAAATTCGTTCTGCTCGTGTTTCATGAATGAGACCCCTTGTGTACAAAGTACAAACTTCTCTAAACGTTGTACATATGGAGAAAAATGCTGTAGTTTCATGAATTTAACGTCCAGTTTGATTCAGTTACTCTTGTTTTGATATTCTTTTGTTCTGTTGTATATCTGTGAATCCTTGTTTAGTTTCTGTGTTACCTAAGGGTGCGTCTCAGGCCCTTTCCTAAATGGCACACTTCATTTGCACTTGTGGTCACAAGACCATAGGGGTATGTAATTACCATAGTAATTACTTCACAACCATTAAAAAAGTATGTTTTTATGGCAAGCCGTTTTAACTTTTATTCATTTCCAGGATATGAATACTTGATATCAACAATTCAATTTTCACTAGTTAAAATGATAATTATTGATATCAGGAATAATATTTCTACTAGTAACAATGGCAATTTTTGATATCAGGAATTACATTTTCACTAGTAACAATGCTAATTCTTGACATCAACATTTACATTTTCACTAGTTAAAATGATAATTCTTGATATCAACAATTGAATTTCAACTAGTTAAAACTATAATTCTTGATATCTGTAATTGTATTTTCACTAGTGAAATGTCACCATAGGCTGCCATTCAAAATCAATTCTTGATATCAAGAATTTATTTAATTTCACATATCAGAAATACAATTCTTACTAGTAAAAACCTTTATTTTTGATATCAAGAATTAAATTGTCACTAGTTGAAATGTCTATTCTTGATATCAACAATTGAATTGCTACTAGTAACAATGTTCATTTTTGATATCAATAATTCAATTTTCACTAGTGACAATGCTAATTACTATGGCAAGCCGTTTTAGCTTTAATTGTACCCAGCCTTACTCGTCGTAATTACATTTTTACTAGTAATAATTCAGTTAGAGAGCTCTACAATTCAATTCTTACTAGTAACAATTTCAATTAGAGAGCTCTCTAATTCGATTATTACTAGTAACAATTACAATTAGAGAGCTCTCTAATTCAATTATTACTAGTAAGAATTACATTTAGAGAGCTCTTTAATGCAATTATTACTAGTAAAAACTGATTTACAGAGCTCTCTAATTCGATTCTTACTAGTAAGAATGTATTTGCAGAGCTCTCTAATTCAATTAGAGAGCTCTACAATTCAATTCTTACTAGTAAGAATCGAATTAGAGAGCTCTCTAATTGTAATTGTTACTAGTAAGAATTAAATTGTAGAGCTCTCTAATTGAATTATTACTAGTAAAAATGTAATTACGACGAGTAAGGCTGGGTACAATTAAAGCTAAAACGGCTTGCCATATTTTTTACTAGTAGCAATTCAGTTGTTGATATCAAGAATAGACATTTAGACTAGTGATAATTTAATTATTGATATCAGGAATTCGCATTTTTACTAGTAACAATGTAATTATTGATATCAAAAATTATATTTCTACTAGTAAGAAATCAATTCTTGATATCAACAATTGATTTTGAATGGCAGTCTATGGTGAACTTTCACTAGTGAAAATACAATTGTTGTTGATATCAAAAATGTAATTCTTGATATCAAAAAATGTAATTGTTGATATCAAAAATGTAATTGTTGATATCAAGAATTCATATCCTGGAAATGAATAAAAGTTAAAACGGCTTGCCATAATGTTCTATATAGTATGAATGTAATCTACAGTCATTCGCCATGTTGGCCTTATCATGTGACCTACCAGCGTTATTTGCTTTGCATCAACGCCATTCATAAATCCTCTCGCCTCATGTTATAGTAAAGTGTCCATCATATGCACACTTCAGAATCTCACCGACAGAAGTAGTTCATCTGGTTACTTTTTTCCGACTCATTTATGAGTACTGTGAATTCGGACATACTTCTTTTGTCACATACTCTTTTTCTCCTACTATATAGGAAGTATGCGATTTTGGATGAAGCCATGGTGTCCCATTTGTCATTTTAGATTTCAGAAAGATGCTCACTTTGAGGCTTGATATGCGTCCTCGATGTGCACTTTTGCCAAGCCCACGAGCTCCGCCACAGACTTCTTGGTGACAGTCAAAGCAGCGTTACGTCACAAAAGTGTGGACTCTGAGGACGATCGCGAGGGCTTGGGTCCATTTGGGACAGAGCCAAAATCAGCTCCCTGGTTCAGTAGTCAGAGCACTGGTCAGGGAGTTGGCCATTTTAAGGCCCGTCTCAATCGCAAAATCCTTTCAGTTCGATCCATAAAAAGTCCTGTATTTGGGCTGAATCAATCGCATGGATTAATGATACTTGACCTTTACAATCAATAATAATTAAAAAAAACATGTGCGTAGCAAAGCATGCTAATTTATCCATTCGGACCTCATTAATCAGAGGTTCCATTAAAGCCCTTGCATGATGCCCTACATTAAAATCCTTTGATAAAGTTATGCCATTGCATTAACCACAATGCAGCTCTGTCTGTGACGTGTTTCTGTGGAGATTAAAGTGAATCGGATGCAGACCTCCATTCCTGTGATAACGCACCCTCACACTGGTCACAGATCAGCAATGGGCACATTAACTCTGACTCTGAGGTTGTGATAAAACAGGTCCGCTGCTGAGCTTGATAGTACAGATAGGAGACCCAACGGTGTTCATAGAGAAGAAGAAGAGAGAAGGGGGGAGACGGGATTCCCTTGATGCTTTTAAATCAGACATCAGCATTCAATCTTTGCTGCTTTGTAAAAGGTCAATTACTGATGGGAGATATGCTGAGATGCTGGACCGACGGTCTTTCCGGCCTCAGCGGAGACGTGCAGATGTCTGGCTCTGATTTGGAGCTTGTTTTAGCTTTGTGCAACACTGAGGAAATGTTTTAAAAAAGAAAGGAATTTTGGTGAATTCTTCGCCGATTCACAAAATGGTTCTTATGTGCTGGTTATTTTTCAGACTGATCTCATGAAATGGCGTATGTATGACACGCCAATTCGTATTTCCATTTTTGGCGTGCTATCACGCATAATCGCTTTTCAGCGTGTTTATCAACGCCGTTGACTTAACGTTATATTACTGTATTATGTATATATAAATATATGACCTACCCCAACCCCGTCTAGGGTTGCCACCTATGTCTGATAAAAAACCGGGACATATTACCCGCCCAACTGGGGGGGGGGGGGGGGGGGGGGGGGGGGAGGGGTGTTTGAAGACCAAAAATGAACGGTTGAACACCAAAATTTAAATTTTAACTGTAGGCCCGCCTATACACCAAATGCTGCGCAAAAATATATCCTATATTCGCGTATTTTCAGATTTTTGTTCATGATTTTTTTTTTGCCCCTTTAATAAGCATTTAAAATATTCACAAATTATATGGATAAAATGGTTTTCTAAGGCCAAACACTATATTTCTAAGGCTATAGATGATTTATAGGCTATTATAAATGTTTCTGAAAAAGTAACGAGGCATTTTAATTGTTTATTAATAAACTAGTATTTTCTAAATCGGCTGCAACATATCTCCATCTCCGCTGTAAAGCAGATGCGCCTTTAGAGAAGAAATTCATATGGATTACATAATCAGACTGTATTTTCTTTTGATTCGAATTTGTTCGTTTAAAAGTGGACATTTCAAGCTTTAGCCTATGGGCTTGTTTATTTTGAGACGCGATCCAGTTCACGGAGACCATAAAAGAGCGCGACTGATTGTTTTATTTTATTTTACAAAAGCACAACGTTTTCTTGTTATTGTGAGTTTACACAAATAAAAGTAGTTGCGAATGATGTATTGTTGCGAATGATGTTTATTTTCTATGACCAGAAATGATAGAGTAGTAGGCCTATTTTAAGTTGTTTCCACTGTTGATAGAAAAACGGAAGTGCTCGCGCCCGCGCCTCGTGCAGCAAGCGCGCTCCACACTCAGATTACATGCGCTTCTTATGCGCTTCTTGAGGCAGACTCGACTCACACTAGCACACACACGCAAGGTCTCTCGCTCTCTGCCGTTGCGCGCGCTACACAGTTTGAACATACATATTCACGTAGCCTTTCGAAAACCGGGACATTCAGTGTCCCGGGAGAGTGCGTAAATTTCCCGGGACAGGTTATTAAAAAGAAGGACAATCCCGGTAAAACCGGGACAGGTGGCAACCCTAACCCCGTCCCTAAACCTACCCGTCACTGGGGTTAAAACCATTTATGAGTCTTCTCCTACCATCCTAGGAAAAAAAATATCGCTCCACAGATGTAGATATAGATTTTGCTTCGGTTCGCTCGGACATTTAACAGCGTACACATACACGTGGAATCACTCGGACATTTAATGGCGTAGACATACACGCAAAAGATTTCGGCGTGGACATACACGCGGATAGCTCAAAATGCGTATAGATAACACGCCACTTGACTTGAAAGTGGCGTGTATGTTTACGCAAAGTCATGATGTCATGTTGTTATTTTTAGTAACTCAAACCAGTTGAATTGGTGTAGTTAGATTCCCAGTGAATGACTCTTACGATCTGGCTCTTAGTAATGAATAAAAAAACACACAACTCAACCACAGCGTAATCACATTTCCCAATCAAATTACTCTTATAAGCTGATTCTTTTTAATGAATGAAAATCATGCAGCGCAACTTGTGTAGTTTGATTCTCAAATGAATGACTCTTACAAGCTGGTTCTTTTAAGTGAATCAAAAAAATACAGCTCAACCTATGGCTGCGTCTGAAATCACATACTCTCTTGAGCAGTAACTTTTTTGGAATAAGTAATTACTTCACGACCGCTAAAAAAGTATGTTCTATATCTATAAATGTGTGTATGAATGTAATCTGGACGTACTACATTCGACATGTTGTCATTATCATGTGACCTACCAGCGTCCGTTGCGTTCACTGCCATTCACAGATCCTCTCCTGTGGCCTCATGGGATAGTAAAGTGTTCATCATATGCACACTTCAGAATCTCACCGGAAGTAGTAAGTACTTTTTTCCTACTCTTTTATGAGTAGAATTCGCCTACTGTGTAGTATGCGATTTCGGACACAGAAAACAGATTTTAGAGAAAATGAACACGACTTCCAAATTTCCTTTCTGAATATGTGCTCAACCACTGAAATGATGGAGCGTGATCCAGCACTGAACCCTGAAGAGCTGAGTGTGCAGTGGAGGTGTGACGGCTCTCATTCATGGAAGCCAAAACGCTGTCAAAGAGTTTCGCCAAAAGTGCCTCTCTAGAGGAAGAGAAATAAGAGGTTGGTGCGTGTGAAGAGATCCGAGCCCATACGTTCAGCGATCTCACACATGAATCAGACACGAAACTGTATTCACCCTGTTCACTTTGACTCATGAGCTGCTTATTTAAAGCTGTGAGCGCATGCCTGCAAATAATAAATATTAGTTTACACTCATATTAAAGTGAAAAAAAAAAGAACTAGGCCAGTGTATTTTGTTTTTGCAACTTTCACGTAACTTTACCATCTAATTTATTATTCATGCTGGCCTGTTACTTTAAGTTACATCTTTAACCAGTCTACATGAATCAGTTATGTTCAGGTCTGTTATTTTTAGGCACACCCATAGTTATAAATAATGTCCTGACATTAGAAATAAGAAGACATGTATGCGGAGTCCTATATATTGCTATTCATTTGAACGTGTCATTTTGGTGTTTTTTGGACTGATCAGGTATGTTGAAATTATTTTTTTTTGTCTTGTCAGAGGGAGAAAATGTCAGTCTATCATAAAACCACACTGCTCTACTGGTTAACCTAATAATCCTGACCAAATCATTTGCATGTAGTCTGGGAAATTTGTCCACCCTGTCGCATTACATATTTTACAATGCGGTGAGATGTTTAAAGCTAATAAAAGCCTGTTACTAACTATAAACAACGAAATGCTGGCAGAAGATTTACATTTTTAGTAGGGCTGTCAGTTAAACGCGGCGTCAACGCAAACCCATTTTAACGGCGTTAATTTTTTTTATCGTGCGATTAACGTTTTTTTTGGCCTAGCAAACTTTGTAGTTTTTTTCACATGCTTTTGCAACAGGACGCGGCATGCGCGGCTATGAAACACATTCATTTCAATGGCTTGCGCCGCGCGATGATGTTTTGTTGCTTTGTCGCTTTGTCGACCAAAGCGCAAGTGGATCTAGCTAGACCGGAAACAAAACTACAGGCACGACGCACACACTTGTTTGGGCTTGCGAGCCGGCCAAATAGCAGGTTAACGTTACGTTTTGAGTGGATGACGAGCGCGAGACGCCGAAATGGATGCCAATAAGATTCTGAATTGAAAGTTTACGTTTAAAAAGTTGCCAAATGGTTCCATTGTTAAGACCAAAGTGATCTGTGTGTTTGGTCATTGTGAACTGAGCTATCATCATCGCGATAGCAGCACGTCCAGTCTGAAACACCACTTGATGATGGCCAAGCACACGAATGCAATATCACTGATGCGAATTCTTCGCCCCCTCGTCAATATCAGGACCTCGTCAGTATTTCTTTCACCCTTTTATTGATGGACAGTGTTTACATTGCGAGATTATTTGCTCCAAGTGAGTATGTTAGTGTGAAATTGAACACAGTATATGCCAATGTTGTTTTCAATAAAAAAACATTTGCACAAAGCAAGCCGATCCACTTTTCCATGTTGATAAGAGCATTAAAGTGAGAAAAAATAATGGGACAAAAAGAAATCAAGAGACATTTAGAATAGATAAAAATGTGCGATTATTTGCGATTAATCGCGAGTTAACTATGACATTAATGCGATTAAATATTTTAATCGTTTGACAGCACTAATTTTTAGGAATAATTTAAATAGGTATATAAAATCTATTTACAAAAATAAACATTTTCAAGCCCAGTATATTTTGACACAACAGGGTGGACATGTTACACTATTAAGTAGGGCTGTAGTCAAGACCACCTTTGTCGAGTCCAAGACAAGACCGAGTCCAAAGAGGTTCGAGTCCGAGTCAAGACCGAGTCCAGGACAGGAAAAAAAGAGTCTTATGCATGATATTATCAGGACAATCATTTTGGGTTATTATTTGTTGATCTAAAAACAAAAAACAGTGTCATAACACCCAGGATTTTTAAGTAGACATTCCCCTTGATATCATATAATCTTCTAATCTAAAGAAAACAGAATGATGACATATGGCGATATGGGATACCTCATAATAGCAGTGTAAGAACTGATATACAAAATGAGCAACTAAATGACAATATAGCTTCACTCCAGATGTACAACAGCAGTGTAGAAAAGAAGTGACCAATATTACAGAATGTACCCCTATGGTTGGTTTATGCCTTCCCTAAAAAAATATATATTTTCAAGTCCGAGACCATAGAAAAACGGTCTCGAGTCCGGACTCGAGTTCAAGACTGGACTCGAGAGCCCTGCTAAGTCTTATAAAAATGAGGAAAAGAGAGTTTATGACTAATACTTTGTTCTTGGAATTTCTTTCCCTCCAAGGAAATAAGTGTCTGCATCTGAAATCGCATGCTTTCTAAGTAGCCTATTATTATGAATAAGTAGTAATTACTTAAAATATTAGGCTACGTTCTATAGGCATATAGTATGAATGTGTGTAGTATGAATGTAATCCGGATGTGGATGTTCTACTCTTGTCTCGCAATGTTGTCATTATCATGTGACCTACCAGCGTCAGTTGCGTCGCTTCACTGTCATTCATAAATCCTAAAATAAAGCCTCATGGGACAGTAAAGTGTCCATATATGCACACCATGGAATCTCGCTGAAAGTAGAAAGTCATTCAAGTACTTTTTTTGTCTTCTCTTTAATGAGTAGGCTAATGTGAATTTGGACATATACTATTCTTGTCACATACTTTTTGGCAAAACAAAAAAGTCACTTCTACATGTGCACCGATGTCACTTCTAGCAAGTCATAAGATTTAAGATTTTAAAGGGCAAGTAGCACACGTATCAGGCTGGATTGGAGTTCTTTGATAAACTAATTTCATGGTTTTACACATCACAAAATATTAATCACAATAATTAGCATTTAATGTCAACGACAATAAGTAAATGTATATACAAACACTTAAAATTGCTAATTTAGAAATAAATATGTGACCTATTTCATAGTGAATTGGAGAAAACATGATTGGGGACTTGTCCAATTTGTCCAGTGCTTCAAAGTGTTTTAATTATTCTACTAATCATTATGTATTTGTGTTTAATGGGCTAAATCTATGCGTGGAAAACCATGTGGCATGAAAGTTGATTGACATTTTATGTAAAATATGAGGTATTGTATCATGGGGACATAATAAAATCCACCAAACTGTAGGAATGACCTATGTGTTATACTGCTACATCTCTATACTCTATTTCCATACACCGTGCAGAACTGCAGTGCCCTCTAGAGGTACAAGATGAAGAAAAATAGTGGCACAATATAAAACATGCATCTTCAAAGTAGGTGGCACTGTTATGCAAGTGGTGTTCACTGCAGAACCGAAGGACATCCAGCTCCACCTCCCTGGAGTCATGGGTTGAGCTTGAGCTAGCCCAGCTCCACCTCTGTGGATCTGATGGGTGGAGGGATAGGGTGAGGGTGTGCTTAGACCCTCTAGCTCCACCCATTATGCCCAAAATAACATCCAGAGAGGGGAAGATGGACTCATGCCTCTGCAGTGAGCAGCCTCTCCTATTGTGCCAGTTTCTGTTGGACTCTGACGCCACCTAGTGACTGAGGACAAAAGAGCAACTGTAGCAGCAGATCTCTCGACTGTTTTTAGTGGGGAAAGAGACCAGCTCCTGGTGTAGATTAATTCACATACATACACTCACCTAAAGGATTATTAGGAACACCTGTTCAATTTCTCATTAATGCAATTATCTAATCAACCAATCACATGGCAGTTGCTTCAATGCATTTAGGGGTGTGGTCCAGGTAAAGACAATCTCCTGAACTCCAAACTGAATGTCAGAATGGGAAAGAAAGGTGATTTTAAGCAATTTTGAGCGTTGCATGGTTGTTGGTGCCAGACGGGCCGGTCTGAGTATTTCACAATCTGCTCAGTTACTGGGAACCATTTCTAGGGTTTACAAAGAATGGAGTGAAAAGGGGACAACATCCAGTATGCGGCAGTCCTGTGGGCGAAAATGCCTCGTTGATGCTAGAGGTCAGAGGAGAATGGGCCGACTGATTCAAGCTGATAGAAGAGCAACTATGACTGAAATAACCACTCGTTACAACCGAGGTATGCAGCAAAGCATTTGTGAAGCCACAACACGCACAACCTTGAGGCGGATGGGCTACAACAGCAGAAGACCCCACCGGGTACCACTCATCTCCACTACAAATAGGAAAAAGAGGCTACAATTTGCAAGAGCTCACCAAAATTGGACAGTTGAAGACTGGAAAAATGTCGCCTGGTCTGATGAGTCTCGATTTCTGTTGAGACATTCAGATGGTAGAGTCAGAATTTGGCGTAAACAGAATGAGAACATGGATCCATCATGCCTTGTTACCACTGTGCAGGCTGGTGGTGGTGGTGTAATGGTGTGGGGGATGTTTTCTTGGCACACTTTAGGCCCCTTAGTGCCAATTGGGCATCGTTTAAATGCCACGGCCTACCTGAGCATTGTTTCTGACCATGTCCATCCCTTTATGGCCACCATGTACCCATCCTCTGATGGCTACTTCCAGCAGGATAATGCATCATGTCACAAAGCTCGAATCATTTCAAATTGGTTTCTTGAACATGACAATGAGTTCACTGTACTAAAATGGCCCCCACAGTCACCAGATCTCAACCCAATAGAGCATCTTTGGGATGTGGTGGAACGGGAGCTTCGTGCCCTGGATGTGCATCCCACAAATCTCCAGCAACTGCAAGATGCTGTCCTATCAATATGGGCCAACATTTCTAAAGAATGCTTTCAGCACCTTGTTGAATCAATGCCACATAGAATTAAGGCAGTTCTGAAGGCAAAAGGGGGTCAAACAAAGTATTAGTATGGTGTTCCTAATAATCCTTTAGGTGAGTGTATATTACACATTTTAATTACAACATTTTGTATGTGCACTAAACTAGTGGATAATGCTGGTTTCTCCCCACAATGTAAACAAAACTGACCCATACACCACCACAAGCAGACTATGATCAATGACACATATTAATAAAAGGCCAAAAATAATAAGACAAAACACAACTTAGCTTGGTAAATTGTTTATATATACTGTATCTTTTTTATCTTTGCAAATACAGCATACAAAAAAACACAAATGGTAACATTTCAAAACATTAAAGCGAGTCTGAGCCATTAAGACATGTAGTGAGAATGTTCATCTACAATTTTACAAATTAAAAACAACAACAGCAACAATAACGAGACACTCATCCTTACTCTCCCGACATTTCATCACTCACGCTTTAGGCTGCCCTCCGCTCCCGATCCAAATTCACAGTTGGCCGTAATACTGATTCTTTTAATGGTGCTTGTCACTTTATTCAAAAATATTGAACACTTAATGTAGTATTTAAAAGGAAAAAAAGTGGATACATTTGTATTTACATAAGCTTATCAAATGAGTTTCAAATACATTGTATATATCTTTTTTTATACATATATATTTCTTTATATTTATAAATGCTTACTTCTCAAGGTTCAACTCATCTTCCCAAATCCAGACGCACTCCAACAGAATCCCAATCCGAATTAGAATCAGACTCAAAATCGGAATTCAAAATAGTCTGTTTATTCATTTGCTCGTTGCTCCACAATCCATCATCCCCATAACCGGGTTTTCACAGGCAAGTGGAAGCGCGTGTATGAGCACGCATGCGTTACATTATGAGCCAAAATAACACGCGTGTCTTGACTCTCTAAACCAGAGGGGGTCAGACTCAGTTCCTGCTGGGCCACAGTTTACCTCCAACACACATCCCTGCAGCCTGAAGGACTGGTGCGTTTAATTGGGGAACATTCATGTGGGACTTAAATATGTCATCGAGGGATATATAAAAGATTTTAAAATAAATATGGTGGGGTAAAAAAAGATTCATTTGGAAGCAAAGGTTTACAGATCACATCATTGGATTAATACACAGCTTAATCCAAAAGCAGACATTTTGCTCTGTCTTGTTTGGGTTTAGGAAATGGAATAAAATAGGCTATATTACGTTGCCCATCCTCTCTGGATACCTGGAATGAGTGTTACAAGTACCCCAGAAACACAACGTTATATAATTTTTGTTGCATAAACACCATCAATCTGATGAGGAGCTTCGGATCTTCAAATGTTTCTCTATGGCGCTGAAACCTAAAGATGGCCGAGTTCCGGTCTCTGTGTAACTGATACTCAACTGCCATTGGCTCATCTGGGTTCGAGGGGAGGGGCTTCCCGATAGGTCACTAAGGTTGAAGCTAAACTCTGCAGAGCTGTGGCCCTCAAGGAACTGAGTTTGACACCCCTGCTCTAAACCATTATACAGCTCCCAAATTACCTGCAAATACAAATGTATATTTAAAAAAAAATCTAAAATAATAATCAAACGAGGCTTTTAGTACCAGAACATATATAGCGCTTGCAGCACAAGAGACATCATACATTCAGCATGGGGTAAGAGACAGGCACTCTATGGACAGCTATGCTTTTGGGGTCCTCCCTCTCCCAGCGCAAACATCCACACAACTTTCTCCAAACCCATCGGAAAGACGTCCCGAAACCCTGTATGCAAACAGAGGACCGATACCAAGAGTTTCTGTTCATGATCGAAACAATGTGATGTATAAATAAGGTGCGGTCACATTAGCAACATTTTGCTTTGAAAAGCGGTCCATTGTTAATAGCAGGGAGATGTTTGAAGCGCCACTCGCACAGAATTCATTTTCAAAACAAGCAACGCTGCGATTCTCGTGACCAACTCGAACATGAGCAAAATCTTCATGGGGAATCTTTTCGCCCTCACACGAAACTCCCGATCACAGATTCCTACTGGAATAACTGGATTTCGCTCGCAAAATCAGCAGAGCGACAGTAAAGCCCCGTTCACACCAAGGACGACAACTATAACGTTCCAAAACTCATTCTAAAAAAATTAAAAATAGCAGAGTCCACACCACAACTATAATGATAACGGCACAGAGAAACGATATCACTTCCAGAACGATTCTTTCCAGCTAATGAGCGATAAAAACATTCACAACCAATCAGAATCCATCCTGCTTTATAGAGCTCGAGCATTTAAAGCGGCAGACACTTAGGGGCCGTTTACACGACACCGTTCTCAACTAAAAACGTAAAACTTTTTATGCGTTTTGGCCATTTGTTTACACGACATCGACGTTTTGTGTGCCTGAAAACGCAGTTTTGAAAACGGGTTTCAAAGTGCAAGTTTTTGAAACCGGTCTCCGCGTAAACAACAACAACGCCAATCTCTGAAAACGATGACGTCATGCGTAAATCACATCTTAAAACAATCTTAAATCACACGTGTGTTACGTGTTCAGTCTATAGTGTTTCATCGCCATCTAATGGCCTGGCAGCAGAATACAGCGGTTTTTTTTATCGTTTTCACGATCGTTTTAACAATGGTGTCGTGTGCACGCGGAAAAACTTTCGTTTTAAGCATATCGTTGTCGTGTAAACGTACCCTTAGAGTGATATTGTGCGCTGGTGTACACACTAACATAGTTATCGTCCTTGGTGTGAATGGGCCTTAAATGCGACCGCACCTATAGACCTGCATGAGTGAATATACCGAAGCACCTGGAACGTCTCGCTTTCAACATCTCATTTAACACACGCGCTAGCATCTTCTGTTCGAGAACACACACACACTAAACTACACAGGAGAGACGAGCGCACTTGGCTTCTAGAAGCTTTTTGTAGCAGAGAACCTGTTCCATAGTTATTCAAAGGCTCATGAGCTGTAGACAGACAAACCCTAGATCACACATACAATGACTTTTGGTATCTTAAAAAACTAAATCAATCGATGCGTGGTCCCTATATTACCTATGGCCCGATAAAGGTAAAGGAATGCCCTTGGCTGGCTACCTGCCATAAATATCAAAATTATACAATTTTACTCTCAACTTAGCAGAGGAAACACATCTCTGCATTATCTAAAAAAATGACATAAAAGATTTCCGCACACACGTCAGGAATTCCCAGGTCCCCAAACAAAAGGTTTCGATTGGCTAAACGAAAGGAGAATAACAGATGCGAGTTCTTGCCACTTCTCGCGCGCCACATCAAACCCGGCAGCTTTCGAGTGGGAGTGCGACCGTCTTAAAGTTCTTCATAATGATGTTGACGCTCAGATGCTTTTGTAAATTGGGCATGTCTGTCTGGCAGCCGAAATCGAAAAAGGCAGACTAGCTTCTTGGTTTGTGGTTTGAATTTGTCGTCACCGTTTCCATTCTCTTTTTATGTTGAGGTTTTGTTTTGTTATTTTTCGGAATATTCTATTATGGCACAAAGACATAAAGAGCGCATTCACACTTGCGCTCCCGTTCCCTCCCCCCTCCCCTTCCCCCCCGACCCCTCGGCCTCCTCTCAGCCATCGTCGGGTGTGCTCAGCTCCTCGGGGAACTCGTCGGACGAGCCGCTCTTGTGGATGCGTCCATCGCTGCGCATGCTGTGGAAGGTTTTCTTAAAGGCTTCCATCATGGAGTGGGCCAGTTTTTTAGCCTCTAGTTTGTTCTCGCACTCCACGGCGTGGCAGTCCATCTGGAACGTCAGATCGTCGTTGATTTGCCGGTAGATCCACGCGAACACGTTGGGGCTAGTGTCGTGATCCGCCGTGCAGTACGCGATGCGGGCCACCTGGAAGGTGTCCATGGCAACCGTGGCCTCTCCTCGCCCGTCCTGGTGATGCAGTCGTACCTGGAAGGGACGGATTTCCAGGACGGCGCTGCTGGAGGTGATGGAGTCGTCGTGAGTGACAGACGTCCGCTTCGTGTCGCATAATCCCATCACAGCCGACTCTGTGCAGCCCGACAGGAAATGAGTGCCGGAAATCGTCACCTTGCCAAGGTAGGTCACCTGGTGAAAGCAGAAAACGTCAAAAGATGAATTGTGTACGGATTCACGCAAATGCCCACAACGAAAGACTGCTTATTTGTTTGAATAAAATATTCTGAAAACAATGTACATTTTGGCTCTAATTATTACCGAATATGTTCATATTTTTTGCCCTACTGAGAATCCGGTTTACTGTCTGTTTGTATTTCTATTTTTACTAGCATTTCATTTCTCATTTATTTCTTCAAAAGGATATCATATCAAGTAGTGATTTGTCAACTTTGAGTAAAATATTTGCAACACTAAGATGTGGAAAGTTATCTTAATAATAAAATAAATAAATAAACACTACTGTTTAGAAGTTTGGGGTCAGTAAGATGTATTTTTTATTTTTTTTAATAATTTATGCTCACTAAAGCTGCATTTATTTAATTAGAATTACAGTAAAAACAGTAATATTGTGAAATATTATTACAATTTATAAAAAAAACGTTTTCTATTTGAATAGATTTTAAAAATAAATGTATTTCTGTGATCAAAGCTGAATTTTCAGCATCATTACTCCAGTCTTCAGTGTCACATGATCCTTCAGAAATCACTCTAATATGATGATTTGCTGCTCAAGAAACATTTCTTATTATTATCAATGCTGAAAACAGTTTTTGCTGCTTCATATTTTTGAGGAAACTGATAGATTTAAAAAAAAAAAAAAAAAAAACCTTCACGTGTTCTTAAATCAAAGCTTTGATTGAAAATGGTGTAACTAAAATTTCAAAAACGTATGAAACCAACAAGAATACATAAGTACATTTCCACGGATTTGGCTTTTTAAAGGTTTTCCATCACATTCGTATTTGTCATTGGAGTTGTTGTTTGCAAATCAGTTAGAAAGTAAAATGAGTAGTTGAGAATTACCTGTTATGTGTTTGAATGGGTGTGCTTTTGGCAAGAGTTTGGGAAGAAAATGTGAAACTACAGAAGAAAAAAAACAAAAAACCTTGTCTGGCTGTGTGTTTTCCTCTTCCAGACATTCTGTTTAGTCTGCAACCACAAGGTCTAATTCTGGCCAGCGCCTCTCCTTCCCATTGCTTTAACCTTCTTTAGAGAATGCAATTAAACACAATAGTTTGTATTGCTTAACAGACTGACCAAACCTTGAAGACAAGCAATGGGACAAACATCTGTGCTGTCCTGGGTTGGAGAATTTCATACCAGACCGACTGAAGAATGCAAAGTCATTCCTCTTATGAACACGACTCTAATATAGTCCGTCTCTCTCTCCAGATGCGTTTGGTTTTTCTTAATCTCATTCTTTCTCTTGTGTCTGAAACAGAGAGATGAGGCCTTGCTGCGAGCCGGGAGAGGAAATGCCAGTAATATCTCTTCTCTTCTGAAAACGATTTACATCAGAGAGAGAGAGAGAGAGAGAGAGAGAAAGAGAGGATGAGTGTTCTCTTCTGGATGAAGTGTTGGAAAACATTAGACTTGAAAGAAGACCCTCACTACACTATGACTAACAGATGAGGCAGCAAGAGAGAGAGAGTGTGTGTGTGTGTTTCCCAATACCTGATGGATAACATTAAGCCTTATTATCCTAAATGAACACTATTACCACAACAAGAACAACTGTGCAAATACTGTTGGTTAAAAAAAATAAAAGTACACTACCGTTCAAAAGTTTGGGGTCAGTAAGATCAATGCTCTTATTCAGCTAGGACGCATTCAATTGATCAAAAGTGAGAGACATTTATAATGTTACAAATATTTCTATTTCAATGGATCCTGGAAAAAATGTGTCACAGTTTCCAGAAAAATATTAAGCAGCAAAAAACTGTTTTCAACATTGATAATAATCAGAAATGTTTCTTTAGCAGCAGATCAGCATATGATTTCTGAAGGATCATGTGACACTGAGGAATTCAGCTTTGCATCAAAGGAATACATTACATTTTAAAATACATGAAAATAGAAAATAGTTATTTGAAATTGAAATAACATTTCACAATTTTTTACAGTATTTTTGATCAAATAAATGCAGATAAAAATATTTAAAATATATATATATATATATACACTCACCGGCCACTTTATTAGGTACACCTGTCCAACTGCTCGTTAACACTTAATTTCTAAGCAGCCAATCACATGGCGGCAACTCAGTGCATTTAGGCATGTAGACATGGTCAAGACAATCTCCTGCAGTTCAAACCGAGCATCAGTATGGGGAAGAAAGTTGATTTGAGTGACTTTGAACGTGGCATGATTGTTGGTGCCAGAAGGGCGGTCTGAGTATTTCAGAAACTGCTAATCTACTGGGATTTTCACGCACAACCATCTCTAGGGTTTACAGAGAATGGTCCGAAAAAGAAAAAACATCCAGTGAGCGGCAGTTCTGTGGGCGGAAATGCCTTGTTGATGCCAGAGGTCAGAGGAGAATGGCCAGACTGGTTCGAGCTGATAGAAGGGCAACAGTGACTGAAATAACCACTCGTTACAACCGAGGTATGCAGCAAAGCATTTGTGAAGCCACAACACGCACAACCTTGAGGCGGATGGGCTACAACAGCAGAAGACTCCACCGGGTACCACTCATCTCCACTACAAATAGGAAAAAGAGGCTACAATTTGCAAGAGCTCACCAAAATTGAACAGTTGAAGACTGGAAAAATGTTGCCTGGTCTGATGAGTCTCGATTTCTGTTGAGACATTCAGATGTTAGAGTCAGAATTTGGCGTAAACAGAATGAGAACATGGAACCATCATGCCTTGTTACCACTGTGCAGGCTGGTGGTGGTGGTGTAATGGTGTGGGGGATGTTTTCCTGGCACACTTTAGGCCCCTTAGTGCCAATTGGGCATCGTTTAAATGCCACGGCCTACCTGAGCATTGTTTCTGACCATGTCCATCCCTTTATGGCCACCATGTACCCATCCTCTGATGGCTACTTCCACCATGTCACAAAGCTCTAATCATTTCAAATTGGTTTCTTGAACATGACAATGAGTTCACTGTACTAAAATGGCCTCCACAGTCACCAGATCTCAACCCAATAGAGCATCTTTGGGATGTGGTGGAACGGGAGATTCGCATCATGGATGTGCAGCCGACAAATCTGCGGCAACTGTGTGATGCCATCATGTCAATATGGACCAAACTCCCTGAGGAATGCTTCCAGCACCTTGTTGAATCTATGCCACGAAGAATTGAGGCAGTTCTGAAGGCAAAAGGGGGTCCAACCCGTTACTAGCATGGGGTACCTAATAAAGTGGCCGGTGAGTGTATATCTTACCAACCCCAAACGTTTGACCGGTAGTGTGTATTAACAAAAACATTTTTGGATGGATAAAAAAAAATAAAAAAATACAAATAAAATGGCTGACAAATAAAATGGCAGAAATATCGTTTTAAAAACATGAACTGAAACTGCACTTTTAACAGACTAGATACACTTTAAAAGAAGAAGAGCAAGTTTAGAGCAAATATGTTTTGACTAAAGATTACAACAACAACAAACTTCTTTGGAATAACCACCAGCACAGGTGATTTGTTCAGAATAACACCAGGAAGTATTTCGCGTAAAATAAAAACCTGATTAAATCCAAAATAAAATCAAAATAATAATAAAAAGGGGTGTACTTTTAAAAACTATAATCATCCTGATCCTCACTCTTTCGTCAAGTCATTCTTTATGTCTGTTCCTGGGTGGGACTGTGTGTGTGTGTGTGTGTGTGCACCTCAGGTGGAAACTGTGAGAAATCATCAAACACTGAAGCAGATTGATGCTTCTCAGTCACCACAGAGTCTAGACAGCAACAGAGCGCTCATTCATCTCTCCGTCCTCTTCCTCCGCAGGCGACCGAGAGCTTTCCAACATTATAGCAGCTCTTCCAGATGTCTGATACACAGCTCTCGAAGTCGCAAATATTGCGCAATACATTCATCTGACATCAGGACAGTAATAATATGCAAATACGGTGGCCTATGAAACACACTTGTGAATTGTAAATCAACAAAATATCATATTTCCACACAGTGGGTTTGCATGCACAGTTGAACCACACACACACATTCACACACACACAAAGTACAAGGAGAAACAATGTTGTTTGTGGAACACTGTTATGCAACATGTGGCCACAATTACTCACGATGTGTGTGATTCACTTGTTTACTATTTTATACCGAGGGCCGGGTGTTATAGCTAGAAATAACAATTTCTTCAGCCATTTCATCAAATATTCTTGATGTTAATGCATTTACTTCAAAAAATGTGTTTTATTCCAGAAGAATCATATTTTAAATGGTTTATTATGACAAAACTCATTCTTAAATTCCAAAAAATTTATTTTGCCTTGTCCAATGGTGTGTGACTATCTAAATAACATTCTTTACCCTTAAACAACGTAAATAAAATTAAGTTTTTAAATACTTGTTCAATACTTTAAAATTAGTGTATTTAAAATAACATGTATAAAACATTTTTTACAACTTGATTGTAGGAAAGTAGAAGTTTTTGCACACAACGGCAACATAAAAAGTGCATAATTACATATATCAATTAAATACATTGCCCAGCCCTACTTTATAGAGACCAATTAATAAATAGCACCAATAAATACATGAAAATCCGTCACGAAACAACACAATTTTCCAGTGCACATTCTTATAACCCTGGCTTTTGATTCATGCGTCCAGCAGGGGGCAGCGTATCAAACGACAACTGCCGTTCAAGACTCCATGTGTAATTCAGAAAAAAGGAATTCTTCACCAGCTTGGCATTCTAGAGCGGGATGTTAATGTTCTGCCTGACTCCAGAATGAGAGGCGCATGTGTCCCCTGACGGCCGCAGCTGTACGATGAGGGCATGTGCACACACACACACACACGTGTGTATGTGAAAGAGTGCGTTTGTCTGCTGCTTAAGCCAGAGAAAGTTTGTTCTGAGGGGAAGTGTTGACTATATTTGGTCTGTGTGTGTGTGTGTGTGTGTGTGTGTGTGTGTGTGTGTGTGTGTGTGTGTGTGTGTGTGTGTGTGTGTGTGTGTGTGTGTGTGTGTGTGTGACTATGTCTGTTAACAGAAGGTGTGTGTGTGTGTGTGTGTGTGTGTGTGTGTGTAAACAGCACAGACTTTGTAAACACTGAATGAATCTTTTACCTCTGACTCCATAATGAAGGCTTTCACAAACATACAGAACTAACTAACATACACATAAATACACTCTTACCAAACACACTTTCTCACAAAAAAGCATGTAAATGACGATTCGCTAGTACAAACACAAACACTCATGCTATGAGTCACCCTCTCTTAGTGTTGCTACATGCTGAAGTCCAGACACATTCTCCACACACACACGTATGTGAACGCAGATGCTAATAGCTATACAAGCTCAATTTCGTGCGTCATTGCTTTTCGAAATTTGTCAGGACTCAAAAAATAATGCTGGAAAAATATGTGTTTCATTCTCAAAGTTGCACTATTACGACATTTGCGTCATGGCACAGCAACAATCTGAACAGAATCTTGTTGTGAAACTCAGCCGTTACACAAATATCGAGCCCGATCTAAAGTAGTGGTTGACCAATTGATCGGTTTTGGTGATTAATCGGCACTGATAACTGATTGCTGGAACCGTCGGTTATTGGCAAAAATACATATCGATAGTTTTTCTGGGTTGCGTTCGTTGCTGGAGCGGATGGCATTATACAGTACCGTACGAGAAAAAAAAAGAAGGGCATATGACAACACCAGGGTGGGTAAATGATGACTTCATTTTCATTTTAGGGTGAACTATCACTATAAGGACAGGAACAAAAAAACCAAGAGAAAATTAAAAGAGAAATGGGTTTAATCCATATTATACTTAACTAAAACCATTAAAAAAAAATTGTTACTAAAATTAAAAATTAAATCAAATGAAAACATATTGAAATATATAAAAATAAAAAAAAGACAAAAACACCAAACAAAGTTACTAAAATTTTAAAATTAAAGTGAAAACAAAAAAATAAAAACTAATTCAAATTGTATAAAAAAAAATATATATAATATTATCTCAATGATACTAATATAGCACTGGTTTAAACAGAGCAGACATTTCATGTATGCCTAGAGAGAAGCACACACACACACACACACACACACAGAGCGGAGCCGATCGCCATGGAAACAGCGTGTAGACTAGCTTTGTTGAGTTGTTACATAATCAAAGGGCCTCAAAGGATGATTAGGTCGTTCTTTCTGTCTGTCATTCTATCACTAACTCTCTCGAACAGCTACTCTCCTGCAAGAACACGTGGTCTGTTAGATCATCCGACTGCACACCGGCTAAAACGGCTTTTGCCATTTCAAGAAAACTGCGAATCATTATAAAACCGGTCTACACCCAAAACTGTAGACACGCTTGTGGTCGAGTGTGTGTGAGTGAGTTTAGTGTAGGCCAGATGCTTTATATTCTCTGAGGTCCATGTTAAAATACACAGATGAAAATATGTGAAATTTTTCAACGGAGCGCAAATATGTGCCCACAGTTATTCCTTTAATGTTAGAAATCTGGCATAAATTATGCCGGAGCTCTACAGCTTTTAAGACAAAGAAAGAAAGAGAAACGCTAGTGAGGTGGAAGGAGCGTGACAAACACATAGACAGACAGAGAAGGGATGCTGTGTTTGTCTTAGCCAGCACTTTGCCATGAATGGATGCTGAGGTATCCATGGCAACAACACCGCAGCTTCTTTAGTAGGCCGATATCCATGAGAGATTTTCTATATTTTTAGCTTATGTATTATTCGGCTGTTCTTCCTTTTCAATACATGCATGTCATTGCATATTCTGCAAGGACAGATGGACCAACACAAGTACATGGCTGTGTCCAAATGCGTCAAGCAGCGTGTCATTGGTACGCTATTAGTGACACTGAATGGAACTTCAAAAATATTGTTTTCCAAACAGACCGACCCGGCCAAACTCACACCATTACTCTCAGTAAACCCATTTAGATATTTGGTCTTATGTGGGTCATTGTGGAGCATCTCTTTTACGTTCAAAAATAAGGTCAATTACATGATGCTTTTCTTTCCAGATCTATATATTTATTTAATAATACTCTTTTAAAGAAAATGAACGTGTGCATTAAAAATGTACATTTTGATGTTTTTGGAAGGCAAAAAGTAAAAAATGTCAGGATGATACAATTATTCTAATATCATGATGAAGAAGAATGAATAAGATGACTCATTAAAATATGACATTCTTGAAAAGAAAATCTTATTAAATAGTAGGGCTGGGCGATATGGCCAAAAAATCATATCTCGGTATTTTTTGGTTAAATGGCGATATACAATATATATCTCGGTACTTTCTACGTTTTTCTATTTGGATAAAGAAAATCTGTATTTATTTAAAAATATATATATTTCACATTCTGCAAGATGCTGTCCTATCAATATGGGCCAACATTTCTAAAGAATGCTTTCAGCACCTTGTTGAATCAATGCCATGTAGAATTAAGGCAGTTCTGAAGGTGAAAAGGGGGTCAAACACAGTATGGTGTTCCTAATAATCCTTTAGGTGAGTGTATATTTAATTCATACAGTGAAGACTATGCAGTGTTTTAAAGAATATACCCGTCAACATCCAGGGTTTAATGACTATTTTAACGACTGATTGTTTAATGCAATACTGTGTTTTAAATTGTGCATATAGAGAAGTCAATAGGCTTGTCTGGATATTCTCAATAGTACATCTCAAAATTGGGAAGAGCGCGATTCAGATTGTGATTGTTTGTAAGATAGTGATATGAAATTTTGGTAAGATCGCCACACCTAGGCGTAAGGTGGAAAAAAAAAACCTTTTATTAGCTTTTTCTTGGTTGATGATGATGGTGCACCACATGACGTTAAATTTAAACTTTTTTTCAAAACCACATGAAACCAACATGAATACATTTCTAAGGCTGCATTTACACTGCAGGTCTTGATGCCCAAATCCGATTTTCTGACTATATCCGATTTTCATCATCTTTTAAAAGTGACCCGTATCCGATTTTTGCATTTACACTATACACTGCTGGAACTACCAAATGTAGACGTTCTGACCCGGAAAAGGAAGTAAAACAGCACGAAATACAATGGATGCAGATGCGAATAAAATTATCCAGTGTTTTGCTTTCCACAATATTTTTAAAAGTCATTAAGCTTTTTATCTTACGGTGGCACTGTAGCCACGAGTGCTTAAAACCGTGCCTCCCCATATCTCGTGAAATGTCTTCAAACACGGATTTATTTCTGTAATAACTCTGCATTTTTGCTTGCACTGTCACTGTCTTGCTCGCCCTAAACACTCAAAAGACATGAAACCTCCGCATTGCTCCACTGTGTGTATCCTTCGTCCTCGATCGCGCCTATAATAAGTCATGTGATCTCAGTTGGTGGTGTCCACCTGAGTTGACGTCACTTTTTTAATGACGTACGACTCGCATTTACTGGGGAATATCCGATTTGTCTGCTTACATGGCACACGCAAATGCACGTATCCGATTCATATCCGATTTATTACCACATATGAGTGAGGCCTGAATCCGATCTGAGAAAATCAGAATCCATGCGTTTTTTTCCTGCTTACACATTCATGGGTCATATCCGATCTGTGCCACATGAGAGGAAAAAAAATCTGATTTGGGTCACTTGAACCATGCAGTGTGAATGGGGCCTTAGAATATGTACATGCATTTTAAACAAGATTTTAAAAAAAGATTTGTCCTTTTCACTGTCTTTATCACAGGATACTCTTATTTGTCACTGAGGATTAATCATTCTTTGGGCGTGAATGAATGCAAATGGCTTTCAGCAAAAGTTGGAGTGACCATTCTTTAATTCAGATTTCAGATGCTTCAAAATCTACTCTTTGAATGTGGATGGCAGAGATCAGCAGGTTCTGTACCTTATATCCCGTGTGTGCGCGGTTCTTGTTGTGAGGTGTGGTGGAACACAGCTCGATGGCTTCGGGTTCATGAAAGATCACCGTAGGCAGCGGGTCCTTCCGCAGCGTCAGCACGTTGAGTTTGGTCTTAAGCATTGTCTGTAAATGCTGAAAAACAGAACATCTCAGTTTAGGCCACAGTTTGAACGTTGTTTAAAAAGTACAGCTTCACAGGTGCCTCTGTTTAAACTTATAAAACACCACTTCCACAACCAGGACGGATGAATGAAATGTTTGTGCATAACATCCAAGGTACTCCATAAAGTTTATGGCACACTTGTGTGATATTACACAGACGTCCGTCTCTTTCAGACCACTCTTATTTTGTAAGAGTAAGAGTATTTATATTTAATAAATACAATATGTGACAGCTCTGTGCGTTTCCATCCAAAGTTGCAAGAAATGTAACTTTGGAATATCACACAAAACATTTGCGAATATAGCACCGTTTCCATCCCATGTGTTCAAGAGTATAAAATCATCACTTCCTGTTAAATTAGTGCAAAATACGTGAAATAAAAATGTAAGTTGCTGGAATCGTGGAAGCCACTGTGGCTTTTTTGAACATCATATATGACTACAAACCAACATTTGAAATGCTGTGCAATGAGATTGGTCTGCTAGTTAGTCCAGTTATCCAATCACATCATCTGTTGAGGCAGTCACGTGATTTTTTAGTTTTTTGTGTGTGTGTGTGTGTGTGTCGAGGGATTTATTCTGTAAATGTGTGTTTCATCGTAATCTATGCTCATTTATTCTTACCGAATTTGAAAGAAAAATGATATGACAGTGAATTTATGCGCATCTTGGAGTTTTTCATGCGATATTCCAAAATGTGCATACAAATAGATGGATGGAAACATAGCAATTGATTCACTAAAAAGAACCAGTGCAAAAGAGTCATTTGCCCCTGAATCACACTTAATTTAAACATGGTAAAATGTGTTAAATGGAGAGTACTACACTCTTATCGGTAGCTGACAGCAAAGTTAGCCAAAACAAACTAAACAAAGATTTATGGGGCAGGGTTTAGAAGTTGGTGAATGACGGGCGTTCAGATTCATCTGAATCTGACTCATCTGAGTTATAGTCATAGATGATAGAGGATTTTGAAGGGAGAGAAGAAAGTGGAGATTTATAGAATATGGGAAAGAGGGTGAATTGAGTGAGAGAGAGGAACCGAGCCACATGTATAAATGCACCCTGAGCCCAGAATCAGCACTTTACAACTTTCTGAGAGAAAGAAACATTCCTGTGGTCTGAGGATAAAAGAATAAAGAGAGAGGCAGAGAGAAAAAAAAAACACAGAGAGAGAGAGAGAGAGAAATAAAGGGAGGTCTGTTCAGGGGAGGGCGAGATGTTGAAATAAATCTGGAATTTTATTCATAATATTTTCACTGTGTTTCATTTTTATTCTCAGTCAGGAAGTCAAAAGACTGTAGGAACCCGACTCTATTTACAGCTTATTCAACAGAAGACTAGGGCTGGGTACCGAGTTCGGTACTTTTTAGGTACCGACCGAATTGCCTCGATACTACCGAGTATCGAAACATGTCTTGTTTTTCGGTACCACATTTCGGTACCTAAGTGGTTAATCTCGTCAACGTCAGTGAAACAATAAGCATGCAGCATGATTGGCTGTGGCGGAAAAACACTAGTTTACGCGGCTGCCCAGAGACGCGGCTCGTCGCACGTGAGGCTGCAGTGTGTGTGTGTGTGTGTGTGTGTAAGCGTGCGTCCCAACCCAGATAGATAGAAAATATGTGGAAATGATCCAAAGTGTACCTATGTCATGTGCCAGACTCGATGCCAGATGCACGCGATGCAATATTTTCGACAAGATCATTGCTGCCAAGACCGGCAACACGGTAAATCTAGGCACTGAAGCGCACAAAATACACTTGAGAGTAATGGTGTTCACATCGAACGCGAATAGAGCGTCAAATACGCGTCTATCGCGTCTAGTTCGACGCTTGAATCTTCAGCTCGAGTTCAAATTTTTCAACTTGCGCGGAAGACGTTCGCGGCAAACGCGTCACCCAATTCGCGACGCCCGGCGCGAATGATGCGTCTATTCGCGTCTTTGCATTGACTATGTATGTAATCTACTCGCACAAATAATTAAATTCGCGTTTGGTGTGAACACACCATTAGTAAACACTTGTTCATTAATAAATAATTAAAATATCTCCTTGCTATTGTTTCCACATCCATAATCATACTTTTGCCAGTGCTTTGCTGCAAGCTTCACGTGCAGGTATATATCCCGCCCCCCAGTAGCCTATATTTAATTTAATTCACATTTATTTGTATAGCATTTTTCACAATACATATCGTTTCAAAGCAGCTTTACAGAAAATGCATGTCTAAATTACAATTTAGAGTGATCTGTTATCAGAGGTGACAGTGTAAAGCATTTCAATTAATTTTCATTCAGTTTCATCGTTAATTAATGCATTAAGTTAAAGCAGAAACGATGAGCTCATTGAAGTAAAAAATACATGTTGTTAAATGATTAGGAAACATAGAAAACTTTAGCATTGGTGCTTTTTTACATACTCAAAATATGAGTGTAAAAAAGTCAACAAACTGAAAAAAAATTTAGGTAATGTTATATTGTTAAACCTGGTTACATAAAATTGGTATCGAAAAAAGTATCGTTCAGGAACCGGTATCGAAGTCAAGGTATCGGTATCGGTATCGGTACCGAACATTTTGTTACGATACCCAGCCCTACAGAAGACTGGAGAGATGGACGTCTTCCATGAAAAACTGCATGAGTTTGTGTTTAAATGTCATTGTCATGTCCTTGCTCCTTGTCCTTGCATGTACCAAATAATGTCTGTCTGTTTCTGTAAAGTCATAACAAAACGCATCTTCTAAAACACTGATAATTCAAACTTTTTGTTATGTCGACCTTAAACTTGCCTTCCTGAAATAAGAGATTGTTTTCCAAACTTTACCTCCTACAGAGCGAAGCTTTCCTCTCTAGAGAGAAAGAGAGTGTTTCTGAGAAAGAGGGGGACATTCTCAGAGTTACATCCTCATTTCAGGAAGGCACATTTTCTCAATTTACTTGAACACTGGATGCTCATTTCTGTAAATTATTAAGTTTTAAGTGACCAGATCCACAGCTTCTCTTCTGTTTGTGGTGGCCAGCAAAAACAAGAGCTCACAAAACATCTCCATTATTCAGATGTTGCATGTAACAAGCGACAACAAAACTAGAAAGCTCCCATTTTATTTATCAGTCATATTTGATAATCGTAAAATGAACGAATATCCATTTTGCATAGTGTATATTATAATGTTGTGATGCTTAAATTCACTTGCTGTATTTCAAACTATGGAACGTTTACACGACAATGATGTACTAAAAACACTTTATTTTAAGGTGTCATTGTTACAGTGTAATTATATATTGAAGCACTGAGTAATATTAAGCAACTACATGTACTTACTATTGGGTTAGGGTAGGATTTGGTTGAGGGTTAGTTGCATGTAAATGTAATTATGCATAATTTACTGTTATTACTATGGTAAGTACATGTAACATATGTAACAAGGACACTGTAAAATAAAGTGTTACCGTTTTTTCTTTGCGTTTTCGCGAACAGACACCAATGTTATCAAAACTATCCTTGTTCACACAGATCCATAAACACTAAAAATGCTGCAGTATGCATGCCAGGCCAGTAGTTGGCAATGTCACTTTGTAAAAAAAACAACAACAAAAAACACACCTGTAGACTGAACACGTTATAAGCATGCGCATGACATCACCTTTTTCACCAATTTGTTTTGTAGTTTACACAGAGATGATAACTTTATCGTTTCCAAAAGTTCGTCTGAAAAAACAAACGAAAAATCTCTCTCTCTCTCTCTCTCTCACTCACACTCACACTCACACTCACACTCACACACAACCTTTTTGTGTACCGTTACACCCCTGTACTGTTGTGCTCTTTTAACCCTCTGGGGTTGTTCGTTTAACAGTCACACTTGGGGTGTTCGGGTCGGGAAAGGGCAGGATTCATATTTAAAAAAAAAAACATAATTTTTTTTTTTTTTTTTTACTTGTTTTTTATAATATTTTTTCTTTTCTTTTTTGATGTTTTGAGATAATTTCAAAAATAAAAATGATTTATAATTCATATTAATGCAATAATTATGACCCATTTTTTCCCCATTGAATATAATATATATATTTTTTTTTAAAGCTGTATTTCATTTTAGAGTCAAGCCTAGGCCTCATGAAAGTAATTTTTGAAATGAGATGGATGCCATCTGGTGGACAAACTGAGCATTTTAAAAATTCAAAACCCATATGTAATCTGAATTTATTAGTGTGTGTGTGTGTGTGTGTGTGTGTGTGTGTGTGTGTGTGTGTGGACGTGTCTGTTTTGCACTCTTGATGTTTTATAGATTCACCCCTTCACTGTTGTGTGCTTTTTTTCTGGATCGTGGCTGATTTGTAGATTGTACGCACAAAAATTGGACCTCCATTTGGACCTCCATTTGGACCTCCATTTGGACCCGAAGGTCCTGAGTGTGACACTTTTTTTTACAACCACTTAGACTATTCAAATCCTGTCCCCAATTTTTTTGGGTGTTCATATACCAAGTACCAACAAAGTCACCAAATTTCGGACCATTCCGATAAAGCTATGATTTAAAAAAAAAAATTATTTAAATGCTTCGGGTCCATTTGGGCCGAACAACCCCAGGCCCAGAGGGTTAAATTTCTCATGTTTTCCATAGTTTCTTGTTTATTAATGAAAGTTTTTTAGAAAGACATTCTGTCAATCTAAAGATATACGGTCAACAGACTATATTTCTATCTCTCTCACAGCATAATCTTTATTCACATTAAAAATGGCTTCTACTCTTACTAGGGTCCATGTCCTCCATCTCCCAGCACACCAAAATGCTGTCGCTAGACTTATTTTGAACCTCCAAAATGTTTCTTACATTATCTCTCTGCTGAGGTCTTCACAATGCCTGCCAATTTCTTCTGCAATTCGATTCAAAACACTGTTCTTGGCCCAATCATCTGCCAATGAGCTTCACTTAATGACTTCCACACCTGAACCACTGATGCCCTGAGTTTGTTGTCTCCACACAATCTTTAGTGACTCATATGCTGCACAATGCCACCCTGACAATGAATTAAGCTAGTGGTTCCCAAACATGTTCCTGCCCAAAAGTACCGAATCACACCTAACTGATTGTTCTCATCAGTTCATCAGTGACTTCAAAACCTAAATAAAATAGTGTCAAATAAGGGACATATCCAAAATGTGTATTGATGTGGGACCTCTGGGAACAGGGCTGGCAATCACTGAAGTTCACACTTGCTTTATCACTGGGTCCGAATCCAAGTTTGATTTCATTATTTGGCACATTTGCGTCATCAACATGAGTGCCAACATGTGTATTAGTGCCAAATGGACCGATGTCCACAAGGGGACCGAGGTGTGAATAAAGGGTGTCCAACAACAAATGCTCTAGTATGATAAAAGGGTGGCCAAATCTTGAAGTAAAACTTAATTTTAATAAAAACAACAAAAAAGTTTTTAACTCAATTCAAAAATGAATTAATTAAAATCGTCAGACCAAATAAAAATATATTCTACAGTGGAAGAAACAATACAGTTTAACTTTAGATTGGTAAATTTGTCAATAAAGTTGAATAAGTAGCAGTTACCAGTCATAATAAAAGTTGTTGAAAAAAAAAGTTACTTTCGTAGACTAAGTATCTGTTAAGAATGTAAGATAAGATGGAATCTAATCTACTTCTGTGAGGTCTACGTCAAACAAACATACATGCACAAATTCAAAATACACAAAATTACGCAGTGTTTATTTGTGCGTTCAATAAAGGTAGGTGAATTAACTTATCAAATTTGAACTAAATGGCTGGGTAGTGAAGCATGTATAAATGTGTGTGCCCTGCCTGTTGTGTGTGTGGGTGAGGGACGGACCTAACTATGTCAGTGTTTAACACATTATACGCCTGTTCGTGGGTCTGTCTTGCAATGATGGGTTTAACAAGACCAGGAGTGTCTCTGGTTATTCATATATCACTCACACAGAGAGACAGAAAGAGAAAAACATGAGAGAGCTGGAGTGAGTTAGCGAGGCAGCGAGACAATGGAAACGGTTCAGGCAGATCTCTGGCGGCTATCAGCTTGATTACATCTGACAAGCCTCATATTTCATACGCACACAAATTTAGCTGACTTCTGGCGACCTTCCTCAGCAATTTGGACCCAAAAATATAGGTCAGAATCACATAAACAGAGTCTTTTCCCTTAAAGGAATATTTTGAGTTAAATGCAACAGTCTTTACAATGCCTGCCAATATCGGCAACAATTCAAAACACTGTTCTGCCGCCAAAAGCCTTGACTTAATGACTTCCACGACTGAACTACAAAGCGAGTTTGCCGTCTCCACTCATCTTCGGGGACATTTGTACCCATCCTGACAATGATTTAGCCAATGTTTTCAAACTTTAACTGTTTGGTCCAAACTTGTTTTCGAAAATTCCCCCTGTAAGTTTCAATGATCATCTAGTCATTCACTACATAGATAAAGTATTTTAACTCTTTCCATGTTTTCACTGTTATACTGTAGGGGGCGCTATGACACATCTTCTGAGTACAGAATCTCCAAATCAAAAGACATGTGAAGAAGAAGCAGAAACAAACGATAGCATAAGCAAATCCATATTTAAAATATCGTGATCATGAACATTAAACAGCATATAAATCAAAACCCCCTAACGTTACCGAACGAAATGTCGACCCAGGACGAGCTACAGGACTGTGAAGCTTTGACTCGATCGACTCCATCTGTGTTTTGATCATCGTTCTGAATCCGATCCAGACATTGGGCCCTATCTTGACTTGCACCCAGCGCAATTGACTTTGTACACCGACGCATGTATCATTCCTATTTTGCACCCGCGCAAAGCGCGATTTTCCCTCCACAGAAGCACGTCGCTAAACTAGGAAATGAACTTGCGCTCCCTGGGCGGTTCAGCGCAAAAAAGGAGGCGTGTTCCGGCGCAAACAATCCCTTTTGCTATTTTGCTGTTCCATAAAACAATTGCGCCACTGACCAGAAAAAAACTAGTCTAAAGTCAGTTGCGCGTTGTTCAGTATGCTATTTTAAGGGTGCATGCTTGGCCATAATCAATGTAGCGTGTGCACATTCACAACGCATACACTTTGATTCTCTCATCTAAGCAGCAGTTTTCATTTTTGCAAATCATACGATAGACAGATAGACAGATAGATAGACAGATAGATAGACAGATAGATAGACAGATAGATAGACAGACAGATAGATACTAGATTAGATAGATTAGATAGACAATTTATTATAAAAGCATACATGTAGCTTACACATTTACCCAAATTATCATACGCCTGTTTAACAGAAGTTAATTTGGGTGGGTTTCTCCATCCCCAATGTCACTTCTCTGTGTTTTACGGCCCTGACAAGAACGTTGCTCTCCTCGGCTGTGAACCGCTCCTGGCGCGCGCCTGGCAAATCCGCCGTTATAATAGGAATCCGCTTTAGAACAAGCGAGCCTGCTCTTAAAGGGAATGTGAGATGACGCTCTGATTGGTTTATTTCACGTTACGCCCAAACCACACCTATGAATAATGAAGCTACTTCAGACCAACCCCTTTTAGATTTGCGCCAGGCGCAAGAGTCATTTATCCCGCCGGTTAAATAGCAACAGCGCCAGGATCCACCCACAAAGCTACTTGCGCTTTGCGCTTGACACTTGCGTTTTAGATCGTTAAAATAGGGCCCATAGTCTTTGACAAAAATGTGATTTTCTCAGGTTTTTGCTCAAAATGTTGCTTTGTTTATGAAACGTACCTTCATTCAAGAGTTGATAAAAAAAATGCATAAAGCTAAAATAAAACGGGTTATTTTGCTATATGATATATTTTGATATATTGCATGTTCAGATATTCAAACAATAAAATATTCTGTGGGACATGAAACTTTTGTGAAAATGATCAAAAAAGCTTGCACTGGCAGGCAACTCTTTTCAAAAGCGCTGGTGGGGAAAAAGTTTATAATGGCTTTTAGTTACATTTTTTTTTTTTTTTACTTAAACTTAACTGCATCCTGTTTAATTCGAAGCGTATAGCTATTTTTTCACGTTAATGTGTCTGATCTGGATACTTTCTAATAAAACAGATTAGTTGACTTGTTTAGGTACGTTGATTTTAAAATACTGAATGTGCAAAGCTGCACTACTACTTTCACATTGTATTATTTGGTCTTGGTATTCTTGTGGTGCCATCAGCCAATCAGCATTGTCATTTTCCTGCAGCTCAGTGATTCGAAGAATGCCCGTTGCTCTCCAAAGGCGATTTATTGGCCCATTTAAAAGCCGAATTTCACACAGAGATGGTATGTATACACGCCAATGGTAGGTTGCTAAGATTGAGAGTGTGTCCAGACAAAGCTCGTAAGTTCCAGTGTGGGTGCCTGTCGGGGTGTGCATATAACTTTATGAGGGTCTGTGTTGGGTTTCACATGGACCTGCCAGGGCCAAGTCAGGACAGACACGTAGGAGGTCCCGTGCTGCCATTGGTGGTGCCACAGGATTCAAAAGACCGTCAAAAATGGCGTGGGAAGATGCCAATGGCAGCGGAAAACCTCAAAGGCAATGCTGGCCCCTCCCACCTTCCTAAAAACACCAATCAATGTCAAGCAGCATTGACGCAAAGAGACCACTCAAACAAACCACTCTCTCTCTCGCACACACACTAATAAAATAAATGAAAACACATTCATTTTCACATATTTTTCAGGTGCGATTGCGCACGCACACATACCCCGGCTTAAGCTCTCTGTGGACCCTGTAGGTCAGGACAGTCCTGCCAGACACTACAGAGAAGCTAATGACAGACAGACATCTCTGTGGTTTATCCTAAACTCACTCAACACACACACAGAAACCAAATGATATTCTTGGAAACTCTGCATTGTAACAGAATAAGGCCATATTGTGCTGCAGTTCTCTCAATTAATCCTTTAAAGAACACCCAAAAACACATACTTCATACAAATGCCAAACCCAAATCTCTCCTCTCCATGCGAACAAACTACAGAAAGACTGAAGTTTTTTTTTTTTTTTTTTTTTTACTTTGAGGGTGGGTTCACTTCAGTTCACTTATAATGATTACAAACACTGGAACAAGGTGGAATGGAAATTTCTACAAGCAATTTTGTAATGGGACAGACAGGGAACTAGCGGCTAACAGGGGCGTCTTTCCGGATAGACCGGATTGTTTTAGTAAATTAACGTTTTATTTATGAGTCAAAAATCAAGGTAGCTCTGACAAGCTGAGACTGGACTGCACCCTCCCATTAAAAATTAATTGAATATTTGAGAACGCAAATGGACTCAATTCTTTGAGATTTTGAACTCAACTTTAGTCAATTTTATGTACAGTAGTATTATTAGAAGTCCTGAAAAAATAACTATTTGCATTTGTAATTAGTTTTGCAATTTGATTTAGAGCTAAGCCGTGGATGTCTAGTGATGCCCTTGTCACGGGACATGAAATATTAAACCTATGTTGCTTTCAATAAATGGATCAAATCTGGAAATATTGCTTTAGTTTCTACTCAATGCAGTCTGCCTTTGTCTAGTGATCTCTCTTAACAAATACAGAAGTGCATCACACTTTGAATTTAGAGGGAAATGAAATTTAAGTGTTAACAGAAAATAATGATGACTAGGTAGGAAGGGAAAGAAGAACTTCTTGCATCTGTTGCAACAAATATGACATTTTATTTACGGGAAAAAAATAAATCAATGTTGGCATCATTTGCAATGTGGGCATAATTTAAATTTATGCTGGTTTGGGCATTGCAACATGATTATAATTCTGGCTTAGCCAACCAAACTGATCACGAGCAAAATCTAAAATAATAGTTCCCCAACAACAAATGGAAATTCTCGCCCGCATGTCGTGTTCAGCTCACTGACTCACTGAGATGACCCAGTGTCACCGGTTAACATCTCACTGGAGCAGAAGTTTATAACTCACTAACCGCTTGAATTTAAAGGGATAGTTCATAATTTACTCACTCTAAAGTTGTTCCAAACCTGCATGAATTTATTTCTTCTGCTGAACACAAAAGAAGATATTTTGAAGAATATGGGTAACCAGACAGTTCATAGGCTACATTGACTTCCAATAGTATGGGGGGAAAAAATACTATGAAAGTCAATGGGACCCTGGTCCAGTTTGGTTACCCATATTCATGCAGGTTTGGAACAACTTGAGTGTGAGTAAATGACAGAATATTAATTTTTGGGTGAACTATCCTATCCCTTTAAGTCTGTTCCTTATTCAAATCAATCATATGACTTAAACAAATGTCTGTAGAGAAGCGCCTCCTGGACTCAAGTGAATAAGTTTGAGGTGCTCTTTGGATAGAAAAAACATGTAGAAATCATCAGGAACATCCAAGGCACTCTGTTTAGAAAAGTTAAAAAGCCTTTATATGGCTTGGTCATAATCAACACTATTAAAACACTCCGACGCGTTTCGGCATACAAGCCTTCGTCCGGGAGTCAATCATATGACTTGTTATATTCAAAAACTTTGAATATAACACAACAAGTCAAACCAATCACTTAAATGGTGCTTCTGCAACATTTTTTGAAGCTTGAAAGCTTGAGTTGCATAATAAAAACAGCTTTCAGATTTTCTCTTTTTGTGTTTTGCAGAAAAAAAAAAGAAAAGTCATGTGGGTTTGAAACGACATGAGGGGGAGTAAATTTGTAATTTTCTTCTTTTTTTTTTAATAGTGGAGTCATCTTTCAGTTGTTATGACTGCAAAATGATCATCCCGATTATAAAGGACAGATCTGGAGCCCGATCTGAGTTTCAGGACCATAAACACAGAATACACCAGAATGGTTCCAGATCACAGAAGGGGAGAGAAGAGAATGAGACTGAGCATCGCCATCAACACAGCGATGCCCGTTACCATGGAAACGCCACAAAGAGAGAGCCTGCTGGTAGTCATGGTTACCATGCAGCGGACACAGAGTGCTTCACTGCGTTTTGAGAAAAGTGCGTTGGGAAGGAATTGGTGTACACGAGTGTTTGTGTGTGCGGACGGCTCGAGAATTGGTTTCTTATTTATTTGCATTGTCTGAAAATCAATGAAATCTCTTTGTTAACTGCAACATCAGCCCACTGCCAGGCACTAGGGTGGCATTGGTACAACTGTACTGGGTCGTCTTTGGGATCACTGATGGGAAAGTACTGAGAAATCACAGTGAAACTCACAGCGAAGCGCTGATGCCCTGATCTATGGTGCTAAGAATGTGTGTTTGTGCAACACTGAGATTACACCGGTCAGAACGTTCTGTATTATGTTAGACCGCAATTTAGGAGTGATCTGAAGAATGTGTTGGTCTCAAAACCTCAAAAAGTATCTTTTTCACTCAAGCCCTCAAGCTGATTGAGTTTAACTTGTATTGAACCCAGAATATTCTGGATTCAATACAATTTAAGATAAATTCACTTGGGGGATATTTATTTACCAGAAAAATTCATTTAGACTCATTGCACCTTTTCTTAGTAAAAAAAAAAAAAAAAAAAAGTAAGGATAAAGTGATGTACTTATATTTGAGGTGAATGGAACCAATCAGCAAACATTATAGCCACAAGACAACCAACATAACAAGTTTAGTGTGGGGGAAAAAAAATCACTTACTAACCATTTAATGTTAGAGCTAATTTTACAACTTTGTCATCAGAACGTAACACCTAAAAAATCATAAAAATGGCAAGAACTTTACAACACAAATAATACACAAATGTTAACAGAGGAAGTATGTACAGTATGTGCATATTCATGCATGGAAGTGCATTCATAAAGGTGTAAGTTTCCACCAAAAATCGTCCCCATTCGAAAAAACAAAAGCCCATTTTTTTTATGTGATAGTCAACATTACACCACAAATACTGTCAGTTGAGCTTAAAGGGATAGTTCACCCAAAAATTACTCAGCCTCATGTCGTTCCAAACTCATAAGACTTTCATTCATATTTGGAACACAAATGAAGATCTTTTTGATGGTATCTGTTCGTTTTCGGTCCCTCTATTGACAGCTACGCGACTGACACTTTGTTCAAAAAGTTTGAACTAATCCATATGAATTGAGCGGTTTTAGACCACATTTTCTAAAGAGACTCGATCGCTTTATGATGAACAGATTGCATTTAGCCTTTTATTAATTCACATATATATCTTCATTCGTGTTCCGAAGATGAACGAAATTCTTTGGTTTGGAACAACATGAGGTTGAGTAATTAATGACCGAATTTTCATTTTTGGGTGAACTAACCCTTTATCTTTTATTAAACCCAGAATATTCCTTTCATAAACATTTCACAGTTTTCAGAGTACTAAACCACAGTTACTACATTCCTTCTCAGATCCGAGTGAGAACATGCTCGGTCTTATTTCGAAATGAAGAAAGTGTGAAAACACCAGTACAAGCTGGTCTGCATATAGTCACTGAACCACAAGGGTCTACTAAAAAACAACTGGATCTTGAGGGTGGTTCTTGAACTGTTGAGATCTAAAAAAGTGGGGTTAACGCTGGGTGGGGTGCTGTAAGAGGACAAAACTCTTAATGCTAATGTATTCTTCAACTACGGCCAAGATATCGCTGGTTATACTTTGGCTATTATAAGATATGAGATCCTATTGTTACATCATGAGATCTGATTGCAGTGTTTGATGGTATAATCCCATCGGATTCAAATCTCCATAATGTAATGCTCTTAAAACATCCCATGGAATACACTGAATCCTACTAAAGCCAGTTTCTTTTTAACGAGATTATAAAAGAGTTCACCCCAAATCCTAATCGTATCAGCAGTCTTTAAATGTCCACTATGTAACTTTTGCGGTTACAAAACAAAACTGTATGCATTTTGCAGAAGAACATTGTTTTGGTTGTGCTTCGACTCTGCAGATGAATGTGTTTCGCGGCACATGTGAACACATGGAAATCCAAATCTGACCATGTTAGTGCAATATTGTATGCTGATGTTTCAACTAATTGGAAACACTGATAGTTTTAAATGAATGGTGTTAGAAAAGTTGTCATGATGTTATGATGTTGTTATTTGATCAAGCTCCAAAAACAGCTCATTTGGATATTGACTGACGTGATTTTGTGACATCACACAGGCAAACACATTTACATAAGACTGCCTCCAGAGCAAGACGTCGACGAATAGTTACACATCATCGCACCATAGGCCCCGCCCACTGACATTCAGTCGCTGTCTGCACTGGATGTGTGTTGCGTCAAAAGCTAATGTAACCCATTATAATCACTGACTCAGTCTACACTGGATACAGTATACAGATGCACGTTCAGTTTCTGACACATCCACACATCGACAACAGGACAAATGGAAGAGTGAAAGAACCTTCACAGTGTAATGGAGAGTTCGCAAATAAACTTTTGTTTGTATTGAATCTGACAGCAACTGCATCACAAACCGTTAGTAAATGATTTCATAACGCTTTGTCTGTAAATTACAGTTTTATATGGGTAATGTTTTCAGAACACTTTCAACGTGCAATAGCGAATGGGCGTTGATACTGTTTCCTATGCAATGACGTTAGCCAATCATAACAGCGGCCGTTTGCTGACAAGGAGCCGCCCCTTAAAAACGGATCATTTCAGACAGAGGGTCAGAATGTGGGTTGAAAATAATAGTTTTCCCACATTTATTAACATTATAAGTAAACCTTGAGGAACATATTTAAATCATTAAAGGGTAACTCAACCCCTGGTCAGAGCCTGACTCCACCCACTGGCAATATTTGGAAAATGCTGGAAAAGTGGGCGGAGCCCAGTGGAGGGGGGGCGTGCATGAGACCGCATCTCTCTGTAGGCAAGGGCGTGGTGAGCTGGTGCCTGCTTACATCACAGGGCACCACAACTTACAATAGGAAAATTCAACTGCAGTAGCCACCGTTCAACCTGAAGAGGGCAGTACGTTTTTACACCATATATTGTAGAAGTGAAACACTTTATACCCAAATCTCAAAAACTGGACTCGAATCAATGAACAGCAATAATAAAGCCCCAGTTTGACAGATCATTAACTAAAAAAAGTTGTTTTAGGGTTAAGTTACCCTTTAACAAAAAAATTGTCATGACCTCTTTAATTTTAAAGGTACACTGTGTATTTTAAGTATTTTATTAGCTAAAATCACTGTCTTTATTTATAAATATGTTCTCATTGGTGTAAAATCACCTCTGCCAATGATCTGACTTATCCTCGTAAGCGAAGAATTATTTATCTTTATTTACATGGGACGGGTAAGTCCAAGGAGGCTTCCATGTCGTTCCGCCATCTTGAAAAAACTATAATAGCAGAGAGGGACAAAAAGCACTAGCCTACCTCAACGCGTTTCAACAACACGTTTTCGTTCAGAGCCAGCGTCACGTGACTGAAACGGACAAGGAGATCGGTGAGAGGCGCTTGTCACTGTCCCGGCAAATTTGATAGGCTACACTGCACGGTACTTCATAACGCAGGATCATGCTTATTCTGAGCCACAGGAGAAGGAATCCTCGTCGCCAAAAAAGCAAAAAATGTAATCTAAAAGGAAACGTGACAGGCGAATTCAAAAAACGAGGCTAAATATCGGGATAGCTTTTCCCAGGTGGAAAGAGCTAATGAAGGAGAAAGACTTTGAAAGGGATTCTGAAGTCCTGCTTTCTTCTCGACAGGTAAGTCAATGTTACGGTATAAATTACAAGCTTTTTTTCATTGCTTGGTTGTGTAATTCATTATATAGGCAGCAGAACATGTAGTTAAACTCGATAAAGTGCTATTGGAAGATATGTTGTCATGGCTTCTTGGTACATCACGGCTACCGTAGTTGCAACACGCATTTGAAAAAGCAAAATGCAATTTCCCCGCTAGATGGGAGAAATTCCTACACAGTGTACCTTTAAGTACATGTACATAGCGTGACCCTTTCAACCGTACAGTAAGAAAGCATTAGAAACGGCCCCTTGTATGCGATTTATTTATGACGATAATGGTGTCCACTGACAGCTGTGAGCATATTCCTGAAATACTTGCCATGTTTGAAGTTTTAACGGAGATTAACTCAAAACAGGGACTTGAATGGATTTAGGTCATGGACTGTGGTCTAATAAGGAACAGGCTGGTTTAAATCATGTGAAAAGTCAGTGAAATACCACAATGAATTATATTGTTTATAACTAACAACCATTCTGACAAACAATCTTAAGCTTATTAAATACAGTTATAATCTACTTGATTGGTTCAGGAAGGAAAACGTTCAATCTTGAACCCCCTTTGCACAGACCTGTGTGAGATTAATAAAAACTAGCTGTCGTTACATGGTTTTAAATCGTTTGTAGTAGTTCAATACAACCATTTTGCCACGTATAACAGGTTTTGTAGATTCAAAAGAGTTTACTATGGTATTTAATCAGTGTCCCCATGCCAAACTCCGTGAGGAAAGATTGTGCAAGTTCATCTGGCATAGTCTGTCCCGCTCCACATCTGGATAATATTACAAACAGTGGAGACGTGAAGCCCAGCACCCCAGGAGATACAAATACTTGACGTGAACTTTTCTTTTTTATTAAAGGGAGATTTACAGGTAACTGCTGGACTTCTAACTGGATGAATCCGAATGCTTGGAGAAATGTGGCTAAATATTATGCACAAGAACTGGATGCCAGTGTCGCTCACCTGCACGGCTACACTGCAAAAAAACCAAGACGCACAGCTTGTCACCAGATGTGCTGCATGTATAAACCCGGTTCTGAAACAGCTAGATGGAATGGTACTGAACGCAGGCATCTTGAACTGTTACTTGACACGCCGACTAAAAACTTATCGCTCATCGCCGTACAATGTTAAACGATAACCAAAGTCCATGTCACGCATACGCACTTCAGGATTGCCACACCTTTTTATACCAATTTCCATGAATTTTCCATGCACTTTAAAGTCGTTTTTTTGATTAGTGGATAAGGATTAACCCATGGAATAATATTCAGTTTGTGCCGGTAGTGGTGTTCTGGAAAATGGTAGGTTTCTCGCTGGTCCATGGTTATTAGCTAGTTCAAGCATTAGCAGGCTGACCAGCTCCCATGCTTCAAAGACCATCTTAAACACTTTAAGCTGGTAAGACCAGCTGGTAACTAGTTTGTTTCTGAGCTAAAGACCAGTTAATGACCAGTTAATGACCAACGTGGACCAGCTAGAAACCAGATACCATGTTCCAACATAGGCACACACCTTAAACTGGATTTCCCAGTTAGGCTTAAAAAAAAAACGAAAGGCCCGTTCACACCAAGAAAGATACAGATAAAGATTGTTTGAAATATCAGAGAATAGCAGAGTGCTCAACACCACAACTAAAAAGAAAACAGCACAGGAGACCAATATCATTGGAATCACTTTCGCAATGATTTTTTTCCAATGATAAAAATATTGACAGCCAATCAGAATTAAAAAGCTCAAGCATTTAAAGCGGCAGACAAAGTAACTGCTCTGCAGTGCTTATAATAAATAGAATAATATTGTGTTGGTGTGGATGCTAATCTAGTTATCATTCTTAGTGTGAACGGGCCTTAAAGGGATAGTTCACCCAAAATTTTTAATTCTGTCATTTACTCGCCCTCAAGTTGTTCCAAACCTGTATTCATTTCTTTCTTCTGCTGAACACAATAGAATTTATTTAGAAGATTATGGGTAACCAAACAGTTGATGGACCCCATTGACTTCCATAGTATGAAAACAAAAAATTACTATGAAAGTCAATGGGGCCCATCAACTGTTTGGTTAGTTACGGATATTTTACCTTCAAAATACCTTTTTTTTTTTGCGTTCAGGAAAACCTTCAGGGTGTGTAAATGATGACAGAATTAACATTTTTGGGTGAACTATCCCTTAAGGCTGATTTGCTGGTTTTATAGGAACTTTAGGCTGGAAGATCAGCAGAACACAAGCTTGAAACACCCAGAACTTGAGACCAGCTTAAACCAACAAACCAGCTTTGGCTTTTCAGCAGGGAATTTGTAATCGTCTGGACTTTCCATGACTTTTACACATTTTAATAATTTCTACGACTTCTTCAGGCCTGGAAATCACAATTTTAAAACTCCAGTGCCCAGTTACATAAACTGCTTCTACCATTACAAGCAAGTCATCAATTATTTTATTTAACACTGCTTTTTAAGTCGGTTACATAAAAAGAAAGATTGGTCTCATTTGAATCCCAAAAGTTAGACAGATTAGTTGGTCAGTGGTCACACACAGTACTAACATAGTGGCTGTGTTTATGCAACTGGCCCCTGGTCTTCCTTGATCGGGGCCCCTGGTGCTTTAAAACGAGCAAACGCACCGGAAGAACGAGTCCTGTTTTAACGCATCCTGAGGAATCTCAGAAGTACAGCGAGTTCCAGCACAACAAAGCCATTTCAAAGACTGCAAACAGACTCACCAATGCTATGAAATGGCCTTGGGTCTGGAACGACATGATATGGTTCAGAAAGAACTGTTAAAACTATTCAAGCTCTATTTTGCGAGCAGGCTCCCAGCAGCAGCAGTCCAGAACCTCAGAGCTTCAGAGGAAAAGTTGAAGAGCCACAAAGCGCCAGTGTAGCATTTTATCTGATAAATGGAGGGTTAGGTGGAATGAGGTTCGCTGGATGAAAAGCTCGAGTGCCCATTGGTTGGCCTGCACGCTGTGGCTCCAAAATGAACGACAGATATCGAAAGCGTTTCCTACAGTAATTAGACGTCCAGTCTTACCTGCAATCGTTCCGACGCGGGCTGCCACATTTTCGTAGATGATACGCTCGATTGTCAGGCTGGAAACACGGATAGTCCAGCTATAACATCTGCTCGCTGGCGGCGCTTTCTCACTCCTTCTCTCTCCTCCAGCAATCCCGAGGAAAAAAATACAGATACAGTGAATTCCAACGGTGCACAAGAAGGAAACTCCGCCTGCGTAAACACGCACAGGCTCTTTTCTTTCTTTCTCTCCCCCTTTTTCTCTGTTCCTCTGTGTCCTCCGCCCCCTCTCTCGACTGCTGTTCTTCTCAGACTGTGACCGGCAGAGGGCGTTAAAGTCACCATGAAAACAAACTTGATATTTTTTATGGAATATTGCAGTAGGCTAGCTACTTATAAAAAAAAAAAAAGCAATTCACATTTTTTTTTTTTATTATTGTGCCCTCGTAATCTTTAATCAAAATAAATGCCCCTCCCTCTTGGAGCAACATCTGTTCTCTGATGATGACGTGTTTACCGGCGCGAAGGCGGGACAACCTGTCACTCACATGAGATCCACCAATAGCAAACCACAACGATCCAATCGATTTACGATGGACAAATCAAGTCCCGCCTAACAGTAGAAAAGACTATCCCAATTTCCGTTTAATGCCGTCTTTTCATTTCATTCAGTCCACAAAAGTTATCACAAGGGGCGTTTTTAGCATTTCATCAAAGTATGTCCGTATTTGATACTGTGTAGAATGCATAGCCTGTCCCTGACGAGCTTCACCTGCAAATGAAGAGCTGCTTTGTTGTTGACAAATGATATAAGACATTTGCAAGTTCTGTTTCCTACAGTGGATTATATCCACCTCATCAAGAGTTATTTTTTCAACTTCAGACCTTTTTGCTAAACCGCTTGATATATGGGGTCAAAATAGTGATTCATTCACAAAATGTGGCATCGCTAGTTCTGATTCTAAACATAAAACACACTTTTATTGTTAAAATATAATTTGTTTGGTAGCGGTTATCTCGAGAATTTATCAGTAGGCTAATATTTAGCTAATAGGGTATAGCAACACTCCTGAACGATGATTTAAGGAGAATATCTTTGTTATATGAAAGATGTAAAAATATACATAGTTTAGTTGGCATCTACAGCATATATTTATTCAACAGTTCTCAGCCAAACTAAAAGATTCAAACAATTATGAAATTCAATTCATGAAACAATAACAATGGAAAAGGCCAAAATATTGTACGAATGTTGTAAAATATACAGTATTTTTTAATAACATATAAAAGATGTAGCCTCGACCTGACATTTAGAAGAATGACCAAAAAAAATCCAGAAATCCTTTATCATATTGTCTTCATGGATCGCAGTGTTCACTTGTTTTTCCAACAGCTATAGCAAAATTATATTTACATTTTTGTTAGGGGAAAAATATATCTTATTGATTTATTATTGATGTCACTGCTAGAAAAGTCAAGCATTTATGACCTTACAACAACCAGTCCCAGTCCTCACCTCTCCAACATGAAAAGTTTCATTTATGATTTGGTATTACTAAAATTTATTACAAGGTATACATTTTCAAACCAGATGTGGACTGCATGAAGCGGTGTGATTCAGTGACTCAAAGAGAAGCGGTGTGGTGAAACCAAACCTTCTGAAACCCTCATGATGTCACAGGTCAGAGATTGACCCTACCTGTCTATAAACGGTGTGTTAAATTGGGATTTTCCAGGATTTACAAGCAGTTAAACCACCATATCTGCTTTACACCCATAGTAGCCCACACATTTGGGAGGCAGAGACAATATTTAAAAGTGCAAGTTAGATTTTGGTCTTGGAGATTATACTATAGGCTAAGTATAGATGCAGAAGCATGCCACTGTAAATCCTTTATTTACACACATATTTTTACCCATGCATAATTTATTCCACAGTCAAAAAACTACAATGTGAATACTTATTATTTTTTTTATTTTTTTTAAGAGAACTTTTCATATTTTAGTGGTAATACTTTTTTTTTACTCTGCATCCTTTTATGTGTGTATATTTTTTTGTTAATGCCATAAGTTACTGTGCATTACTGGATGCAATATATTTTCTATACTGTATGTAGCTGAACAAAGGCATTCATCTCTGTTCTGAACCAGAAACTGCCTATAGTAGTCGAGCAAACAGAGGTCAAATAAACACTTGAGGGGGTCAAAGGGGACCTTAGTCTTTCTCCGAGGTCAAAGCCATCAAAAGTGTGTTTTCTTCCCTGCAGCGAGTGACTTCTGAGTGGCCAGAGCGCCATCATCGAGCACCATTCTTACAGATGTTTACTTTCAGAACATCTGGAGCCCACACAAGGTCAGTGAAGGGTTGAGGACATCGTTTGAACTCCATATTTGGGCATGGCCAGCTGGGGGACATTCCATGTGCAGACAGTCAAAGGCATTCCAGCTGTGGAAAACACATCCTCTCGTATACACTTACCGTCTGCATCGGAGTGTGTGTGTTTCTCATCTTGAGACATGATTGCAACACTGAATGGTTTTACAAATGTCAAGTTTCATTGTGCACTACGCAGAAAGTGCTTATGAGTTTGGACTGTTTTGGAGAGATAACGTGTTTGTGTGTGTGTGTGAGACTTACCATCTGTTCTTTGGTTTAAAGAAAGCACTTCTGATATGTGTGGTATCGTCCAAAACGTCTTGTTCCCTGTGATATTAAGTTTCATAGTGCTCCCTTATCTACAATTAAATATCTTCAACATGTACCAGTCACTTACATAGCACAGTGAGTAATTCAGATTTCATTACAAGTAACATCCATCAAGAAGTGTAGTTAATGTATACTGTATCTCATTTACTGTGATTATAAGTTAAACATTCAAGCATTAAAACAATAGGCTTTCACTTGAACTTTTATTAATACATCATTCCACATATATAACCAAATGGGTGTTATCTTTTACTAACAAAAACTGTGCTTGGGTTAGAAGCTCCCCTTCAGTACTGATCCTAGTCCAGTTTATAACACCAACAGCCTTAAAGTGTACATTCACCTAAAGATACATCTCCCTAATGATGCTCATCTTCTGTAGGACACTACAACAGGTTATTTGGAAAATCCACTATAGCTCCCAATCTCATTCAATAAAACATTCAATGAGATCAGTCATAAGAAACCTGAACAAATCATGTCATCGTCACATCTTGAGGCGCGATGTTTTAATACTTACAAACATGCATGAGATTTGAAAGCTAAGTCAGATTTTCAGCTTGCATTTCAGTCTGCTTATCATACGGCCTTGGATATAGTGCATCATATAGACTGCTATCATGTTTTTCCAGTACTTTCATTGCATGGAAAAGAGCAGCTTGAAAACATTCCTTTTGTGTTCCACAGAATAAAGAAAATGCCAGTTTGGAACAAAACAAGGGAAATTCATTTTAGTCAAACTATTCTTTTTAATTCAGGCCATTAAAAGGCATCAAAACTAGTCTCAGATCAGTTACAGAGGGCAACTTCTACCCGTCTATACTAAGCAAGAGGATAACCATAGGAGTACAATGAGTATAATTAGGAGCAGATATGGAAGATAAGAGAGCAAGAGCGATGGGTAATGGCAAGAATGAAAACATCCTATCACCCGACCCGTTACAGGAACATCAGAAGCGCGTGGCAGAAATATGCTGGTCTTAACCAGACTCCAGGACCTGGCAGAGACACTTCTCTTGTTCCAGTACTCTTACCATGAGCTCACTAATGTCTCAGCAGATACTAATGAGGAAGGTAATCTTATTCTTGGCGGCTATTTTTAAGTACGTTTTTATGCCACATTCTGTAAGGTTTAAAAGTTTCCTACGAATTCTCAGTGCACTTGTCCACTTTATTTTCCCTACAACTTCTTGATTTTTTCTTTATGCTTATCAACCTGACAACATGTCCAGACCATGCAAATGTCACAAACTGTGTCCTTTTATCAAGTAAAGGTCAAAAACCAACTGACACACTTCAATTGTTGCCCATTACTCGGATTTAATGGTGTTTTGGCGGATAATTCAATATGTGGATGTCTATTTACATTTTGACGTCAACACCAAATGTGTAAACTCCTGTTTTCTTGTGTTGTCAGTTTCTTTATGAGCGATTCTTGATAGCTATTAGCGTTTTACTGTACGTGTAAACGGACTCATTGGTTTTTTCCATTTCTTTTAAGGTTGCACTGAGTTCGACTGGTCACATTAGCGAAATTTCGGTGAGATTTCGCGAGCAAAAAAAGGTCCGTTGCTAATATTGTGGCGATGTATGAATGTCTCTTTCAAACCAATCAGCTTTCTGTTCGAATTCGTGTAGCCAGCCTGAACACAAGCGACATCTGTGTAGGGAACTTTTCCTCCCTCACGAGGAACTCCCATGCGAATCACTGTTTGCTAGGATGTTCCGGGTGGTTGCTTAAAGTCAAAAGAGTGAAACTCCCAACTGCATGAATTCCTATTTAAAGGACTCTATTTCGGCCGTGAAATTTCGCAGAGCAGCGGTAAATGTGACCGCACTTTAAGGAGCTTTGCAGATGTACTGGAACAGAGATGTCTTTAAGTTACGCACTATAAACAGGAGTCCTAGTTTATTACTTACTCAGTGATACGACACCATCAAACATTACTTTTAAAAGCACTGTGTTGTGCTGCCTTCACATGGACAGTGGTATCGTAAGACCTTGCTAACACCAAGTTTATGACACAAAAGAGACCACAATGAACAAGAAGAAATAAACAGCAAACAACCATGTACATAAGGTTACAGAGTAATGCCAAACCATTGATCCTATTCATGCACCAGTAAGGCAACCTACATTGTCTTATCTTTTAATTTTTCTGTATGAAGTTACAGTATAACTGTACTATGAGCTCTATTACTCCTAATTCTACAGCTTTTGCTTGGAGTGCTGCTATCGTATTTGTAATCAGAGTCTCGAGGGTGGGAGGATTCGGTTAAACACCCCCCTCACACACATTTTCAGTGTAGCTTGTTATTCATTTCCACTCATATTCCACAAAACATTTGCGTCTGCAAACAAAGCACATTTGTTCGGGACTCTTGCTTTAAACTAATTCTGTGAAGCACCCCTTGTGCCTGATATGAATTAAAAGCTTCATGGTTTACAATGGTAAAATATATCAATTTCAAAAGTGTTTTTTTTTTCATTGCTTAAACCTGTTCTCTGGAAATAAATACTGAACGGATTGGCTCATTTTAAAGGCTGGAACAGTGACTGTGTGTATGCAGGGTGTGTGTGTGTGTGTGCAGTTGTATTGCTTCACAAATCTTTAGTTTTAATGAGTGCAACTAGAGGCTTGTCATCAGGGCTGTAATCTTCATAACTGATGGGAGTCGCATCATACATTGCTGGTCTAGATTTCTTCCCAAACCTGTAATTCACACAAAGGAACAGTCTCATTTTCTCATGCATTAGGTTCTATGTATGGGAAGAAGCAGCATTAACATTCTTTGAAATATCTGCTTCTGTATATATATACACACACTCACTGGCCACTATAGGTACACCAATTCAACTGTCAATCACATGGTGCATTTAGCCATGTAGACATGGTCAAGACGATCTGCTGAAGTTCAAACTGAGCATCAGAATGGGGAAGAAAGGTGATTTAAGTGACTTTAAACTTGGCACGGTTGTTGGCCAGACGGGCCGGTCTGAGTATTTCAGAAACTGCTGATCTACTGGGATTTTCACGCACAATCTCTAGGATTTACAGAAAATGGTCTGAAAAAGAGGAAATATCCAGTGAGCGGCAGTTCTGTGGAGGAAAATGCCTTGTTGATGCCAGAGGTCAGAGGAGAATCAATGGCCAGACTGGTTTGAGCTGATAGCACAACGCATCCAACCTTGAAGTAGAGGAGCCGGGGACACTCCTGTCAACTGAGGCTACAATTCACACGGACTCGCCAAAACTGGACAATAGAAGATTTGAAAAACGTTTCCTGGTCTGATGAGTCTCGATTTCTGCTGCAACTACAGATGGAAGGGTCAGAATTTGGCGTAAACAACACGATAGCATGGATCCATCCTGCCTTGTCTCAACGGTTCAGGCTGCTGGTGGTGTAATGGTGTGGAGGATATTTTCTTGGCACACTTTAGTACCAATTGAGCATCGTTTAAACGCCACGGCACACCTGAGTATTGTTGCTGACCATGTCCATCCCTTTATGACCACAGTGTCCCCATATTCTAAGGCAGGGATGGGGAACGTCGGTCCGCTGTCCTGCAGAGTTTAGTTCCAAGCCTAATCAAACACACCTGAGCAAGCTAATCAATGTCTTCAGGATCACTAAGGCTGAGGTGAGTTTTTTTCAGGGTTGGAGCTAAACTCTGCAGGACCGACGTTCCCCATCCCTGTTCTAATGGCCACTTCCAGCAGGATAACATCACAAAGCTCAAATCATCTCAAACTGGTTTCCTGATCATGACCAGTAGCGGTTTTGGGCACGTTATTCATGACACATGGGGGGCGGCACGAGCAGTTAAAAAAAAAATCCTCTGCACCGCGAAGCAGTTTTCTATTATCTATCACAGGGCTCTTCAACACGTCGCTCGCGAGCTCGCCAAGGGACCGTTCACATATCGCGATTTTTGCGCGCTCAAGTTAGTTCAAATGTAGGCGCGCTCGCTCATAACAGGCACACTGGCGCACTAAAATGAAAAGATCTCTACTTTCTAGAATGCTGCAAACACACCGCAGGTCATGTGACAAGAACCAACTAATCAGCTTCACCCTTTCCGTAACAACATTGAAAGCTCAGTCAACATGAAGGATGGGTGTGTACTCAAACACTACTGGTGTTTTTCTCTTCTCTGTAAATAAATCTTGTAGCAAATCCATTAGCTACTAAAACTTCTTTGTCGTTGTGTAGAGTGCAGTGCATGGTTGCATTGCAACGACAGACGCCACGGGAAAATCAGACCGAATTTTACTAAAAGATTGCCTAATGTGCATTATAAATGTCAGTAATTTATCTTTTTTTGACTCATTCTTTTTATAAAAAAAATATTTAAATGCTAAAATTTGTGAGGTTTATCTTTTTATAAAACCTTAAAACTTTATTTGAACTTGTACATACATGTTAGTAGATAACATGGTGCAAGACACTCTTTTGAAATCTGGCCATCATTTTTAATGTTATTATTTCAATGTTTATGTAAACAAAAAGTGCATATTGATGCTAATTTTATTTGTTAATTGCTAGATTTCTACATAAAACTTGTTGAATTGATTTCATTGTGTAGTAGTACGTTTTGAACAGGATTCTGTGATAAACGTGATAATTTTGGTCATATTAATCATGAAATTAAATGTCCATGCCATTACATCTCTAGTTATGATCAACTATGATCAACTAAAATCAACTATAATTATGTATTTTTACAGTATAATATGCAAAGTACAATTTTCTATAAAAAAATTCATCTCTGTTTCTGTTATTTTCTCTGACATTTAAGGGTGACATGCAGGCCTACAAAACTCTTTTAGGTCTAAAACAGTTTGGATAGTTGTTAATAGGATAGTTATGAGGCATTATTTAAGAGAGTTAAGTATTGTATTACATGAGTAGCTCTGCCACTTTCAATTTTAAAAAAGTAGCTCTCAAATGAAAAAATTCATTAGTGGGCTAAAGTCAGTCACACCACCTCGACTTTCTTCTAAATAACGCACATTTCATTCATAATCACAAATACATGGGGCACTTATGTTGTTATAATAAAATATAACTGTGCAGAATTTTGTGGGGGGTGGGGGTGTTGGGGGGGTCACTAAACTTAAATGGCCTCCACAGTCACCAGATCTCAATCTGATAGAGCTCCATTGGGATGTGCTGGACCTGGAGATTTGCATCATGGATGTACAGCCGACAAAATCTGCAGCAACTTCGTTATGCTATCATGTCAATATGGACCAGAATCTCTGAGGAATGTTTCCAGCACTTCATTGTTCATGAAGAATAAGGCAGTTCTGAAGGCAAAAATGGGTCCAACGCGGTACTTGCAAGGTGTACCTAATAAGTGGCTGGTGAGTGTGTGTGTGTGTATGTATGTATATAATGGTTTACCTTGCATGGCGAATGGAGGCGATAGCATTGCTGAAATCACTGTCAATACTGCGGCAGTTGTAAAACTCCTGGTAGGCGTGACGGGACGAGCCCTGGTATTCAATACGGCTGATGCGACAGATGCCAACGATCAGGATGATGAGCATCAAGACAAAAGCGACGCACAGAGCTCCGATAATGATGTACAGAGAGTGACGAGGCATGTTGGTCAGTGAGTCCACAGGCTGAGCCATCTTCCACTGCAGATCTGAGAGAGGACATGCGAGGAGGAAAATGACAATGATGATGAAAGAGAGAAAAGAAAATGTGATTGTGTTCTCGTTTGAAAAACTCAATGCTTCGTAGTAACCATCCAGAACACCATCCTAGCATGGTGGTGTGTGCAAGAACCACTCAAACTTTCTTAAAAAATCTAGTTTATTCATTAATTTCAGTCTAGCTGACAAAATGCTAGTTTGCTAGTCACAAAACCATGGATAGTATTTAACCACAAGATGCTAGTCGTCACAAAACCATTATATATATAACAAGCACAGACAAGTGTCAGCTAGCAAGGACATCCGCACAGCCATAAACACGCTGGGTTATTCATGAAAATCTCTGAATGGGGAGCGAGTCATGTGGCTCCCCCTCTCCACACGTCACAGTCGTCCCGTCTCTCGCTGGCAGAGCGTGACGAGGCTCACAGAAGCTAATGGTGCCGAGTCACAGCTGCCATAAAAGGCAGTTGCACGTCACTCCTCAGGGAACCGATCTCTACCCCTGCATACATAATGTGTCCTTGAAGCCTACGTCGTGATGGAGAAATGACTGAACTGCAGAGCATGTCCCTTTAAGTCACTACCTCCATGGTCACTTTTAAGGTCACACTATATATAAGACGTTTTTAAGTGGAACATAGGGTTAGGTAGAATGTACGGTTACATTTTATTTGAAAGGTGTCCTTGTTTCAGTGTAATTATACAAATACTGAGTAATATTAATTAACAACATGTACTTACTATAGGGTTAGGATTAGAATTGGTTGCTTGTAATTATGCATAATTTATTGTTATAACCAGGGCTTTGAAATGAACACCCGCCAAATTTTATAGGCTATATAATATATACATTTTTCAATTGTAGTCTTTTAAAAAGGTATCTGAAAAAATAAACTAGGTGCAATGAAGTGTTGTCAAAAATATAGATTTTTCGATACATATTGATACTGAAATATCTAAAACGCTTCACACCCAAAGTGCACACACACACACAAGTCGTTCTTTTGAGACTTTGTGAGTGAGTTCTTTTCTCTGCTTATTGCGCTTAAACAGTCAAATACACAGAAAATAATGTCAAAATGCCAGTTTTGGCAAGTATTCACATAAACAGTCGGATATGTTTTAAGTGAACGTAAACAGTTGAGAAGAGAAAACGCATGTGTAACAGTATAATGGATCTGTGCGTCAGGTCTTAAAGTGACAGCAGCCTAATATACCTGATGCCAAAATAGGAGATAATATTAAAAATATCTATATGGCAGTTTTTCCCCATGGTATCGATGTAAGAAAAAGTGGCCAGTGAAAATGCTGAGTAGCTTGCAACTTTAGAAAACCACTAGCCACAGTGGCTGATGAGCACAAAAGTTGATGTCAAGCCCTGCTTTTAACCATAGTAACTACATGTAAGAAGTGTAACAGGGTCACTAAAATAAAGTGTATTATGTTGTTCAAGTTGTATTGCAAATTGCTATTGAGGTGTGATATGGTTAAGGGTAGCTAAAGACACTAAATATAAAATGGGAACCATTTAATTTATATGTTTTCGTTGTAAATAAAATCCTATCTGGAGGCAATTCTCCATCATCCCCTCCATATTTCTCTCCTCGCCATAATTGTGAGAGCTGTTGTAGTGGGAAGTGTAGTGTAGTCAGAAGGTCAACATAAACTCACGGATCTCACAGCTTCCACCGACCCAGCCAGGAGGACAGTGACAGGTGTAGCCATTTGATTGGTCGATGCAGGTGCCGCCATGATGACATGGGTTACTCTCACACTCGTTGACGTCAACCTCACAGTTCTCACCTACAAAGTGATTAAAAGCCCTACTATCAGCAGTCCCCTCAAAAAACACAATGGGTATAGCTGCAAAAAGTGCACTTTAAGTATCCGGATGATGCACTTAATTAATCGAGAGAAAAAAGTGTGGAATATTGAGGTGTGTCCTCCATATTCTCTGGTGCTTTTGTATAAATGGTGCGAGTAGTGTGTTCATTATATCCCAAATAAAAAAGTACTCTTTAAATACCCGGATGATGCACTTAATTAACCGGAAAAAACCCCCCAAAAAATGTATACACTACACGGATGAGTGCATATATGATGTATAAGTGCATAGTGTATAGTGTGTCATTTGGGACACAACTTGGTATCTGGGTATTTCATGCATACAGAAAATTAGCATGCTTTACACAATAGGCATGTTACGTACTGCAGAATTAGTATAAGTAGTCATAAAAACATAAATAAACACTAATATTTACCCATATATCCTGGTGGACACACACAGGATGCGTTTCTCCCTCCACTTTCACAATGTCCTCCATTCTGGCACCTGAGTTTCAGACAGGGGTCTCTATATATCTCACAGTGCTTACCTGAAATAACCCACATCACATCGATCCTTTTAATTATGTCATTTTACTGGCATTTTAAGCCCAGATGCATTAAATGTACATGAAATGTAGGCACAGTCCTGCTCGAGAAGAGAACGCACCTGTGAACTGTGGGGCGCAGATGCACTCGTAGGCATTGATCAGGTCTCTGCATGTGGCGTAGTTCTGACAGGGAGCAGATAAGCATTCATTATACTCCTCCTCACAGTACAGACCGTGATAACCTAAGAGGACAGACAAAAAAAAACTAAATTATGATCTGTGGCGATCAACAGCATTTCATAGATGGGGTCGATAGAGCTTAAAGGGATAGTTCACCCAAAAAAGTTAAAAAATAAATGAATTAATAAAATCCTAAATTCAATGTTTTCATTGTGATCGTGTCTCTTCAAAAAATTTGGACTAAAACGCTTGATTCATATGGATTTGTTGTACGGTCTCTTTATCAACGTTTTGAAGAGTGAAAGTGGAAGTTGTGTAGCTGTCAATGGAGGGACAGAAAGCTCTCAGACTTCCTCAAAAAGATCTTCATTTGTGTTCTGAAGTTGAATGAAAGTCTTACAGGTTTGGAACGACATGAGAGTGAGTAATTAATGACAAAATGTTCAGTTTTGGGTGAAATAACCCTTTAAGCTGCACTTCACCTTGAATATTCCTGCATTTTCTCCACTAGAGAGCAGTGTTTCGTTTTGATGGGGTTTACAGAATGTGAGTAGGAGCAAACTGATGACACAGATGACTGATAATTTTATTTTTGTGTGTGTATTGTGTGTATATTGATCCTTGTAGCAGTGGAACCAGTAATTAAGAAATCTAATCTGGATTCATCAGTCTTTGCTAATTTTAGAACAATCTCGAAACTTCCGTTTCTGTCCAAACTACTGGAGAAGGTCGTATTTGGACAAATGAATTCATTTCTAGATCTACATGGTATTCACAAAGTGTTTCAGTCTGGTTTTAAAACCCTACATAGTACAGAAACTGCACTGATGAAGGTTTTTCATGACTTGTTACTTACTAGTAGACTCAGGGAACTGTGCTATTTTAATCTTACTAGACCTTTCGGCTGCATTCAATACTGTAGACCATAAGATCTTGATTACACGCTTAGAACAATGTGTTGGTATATTGGGTACTGCGTTGGCATGGTTTAGATCCTATTTGTCTGATAGAACTTTCTCAGTTCGTTTTGGAGACTTTATCTCCTCAACGGCTTATTTCACGTGTGGGGTCCCCCAGGGCTCCATTTTGGGGCCTATTTTGTTCTCCCTGTATATGCTCCCTTTAGGACATATTTTTAGGAAATTTGGTATTTCTTTTCATTGTTATGCAGAAGATACGCAAATTTATCTACCTTCGAAACGAAAAAATACTCCCACTTTAGCGCCTCTACTGCAGTGTCTTGAGGAAATTAAGGCCTGGGTGGCACTAAATTTCCTTAGCTTTAATGAAAATAAAACAGAAGTTATGCTGTTTACACCGGGAGGCACTTATGAGTCAATACATTTGGAACTTTGTGAATTGAATCCACTTGTGAAGCCCTATGTTAAAAAAATGTTGGTGTTATTATGGATAGTGATTTTAAATTGGACAAACAGATTAACTCGGTAGTTAAAGATAGTTTTTTCTAATTGAGACGACTCACCAAGGTGAAATCTTTCCTGTCTTTTAAAGACTTTCAAAGACTTGTTCATATTTTCATCTCATCTCGTCTGGATTTTTGTAATGGCCTCTATATAGGCATTAGTCAGGCCTCTCTCTCTCCAGACTGCGGATGGTTCAGAATGCGGCAGCTCGCCTGTTGACGGGTACACATTACACCTGTTCTCACTTCTCTTTACTGGTTACCTGTGCATTTCAGAATTCATTTTAAGATTTTGGTGTTTGTTTTTAAATCCCTATCTTTCTGACCTGATCAAGCCGTATGCTCCGCCAAAAGCACTTAAGGCCCTTGCACACTGAGCCCGAAATTCGCGTCCGAAATTTTCGCACGTAAAAAAATGAATACGACCTCACGTTATGTCAATCACGCTTGCACACTGCCTCCGAAACTTTCGTCCGTCATAAAAAATCGGATCGGGTTCGATTTTCTGCGGGTTTTTTTCGCATCCGTAGCAAGCAGTTTGAATGGTGTTTTGACAATTCAGAGCCACCGAATCACGAATACTAAAAAACACATACGAAATTTTCGGACTCAGTGTGCAAGGGCCTTTAGGTCTGCTGATCATTCGCTCTTAGCTGTCCCACGGGTAAAGTTGAAGAGCAGGGGTGACAGAACATTTGCAGTGGCGGCACCCAAGCTCTGGAAAAGTTTGCCCCTGTACATTAGACATGCTCAAACACTTGCTGTCTTTAATACATGATTATGTTTTGTTTTTTAACAGGTGACATGGACGTCTATTGTTGCAGCCTCCGGTAGTTAGTCAGTATTTGTTGTTGTTCACTCTCTTATATTTCTTTTTCGACCATGAAACAACGAGCTGGGCCAGTGTTGCCACCTTGTGTAACAACTAATTAGCACAAAAATAGCACTCTGTACTCGTTTAAACTAGAGTTATGGATATCTCTTAATTCCCCTTCACAAGTGCTTGTCAACACAGGCATCTATTGTTGTTCCATCTTCTCCAATTCTTGTTTGACTGTGAAACAGCTAGTGTTGCAACACCCTTGTGCACAACTGAATTAGTGCAAATGAATTAGTCAAGCCTCATGTGGGAGCTGAACGTACAGAGCGTGTGGTTAGAAGAAACACGTTGCGCGCGTATGTGTATGCGTACTACGCTGTTGATGAAAATGACATTTGATAGCGTGCACAAACACAGAAAGTTAGAAAGTTTTAGAAAGTCTATGTGCTCTCCAGAAGTTATGACCAATAAAAATGTCTTAGTACTCGTTTAAACTAGAGTTGCGACTCACGAGTAGCATGTCTCTAAACCCCCTAACGTAAGCGCTCGGAAACACAAGTCTATATTGTTTCTGCATTTCTATTAGTTGTTGCATGTTTCTTTTTCGACCATGAAGCTGTCTGGGACTAGGCCAGTGCTGCTCCCTTGTGAACACACTAAAAAAATCAAGCCGCATGTGTGCGCGTTTACAAAAATCGGTAGCCTATATTTCTCACAGATTTCTGCTCGTTCTAAATCAGACAGAGATAAAGTGGCACAGTAACAATTACATTTATATGAATGCAGGGGCGTAGCCATCATTTCAAAAGTGAGGGGGACAGAATGTCAAGTGTAATGTGTTTTATTTTTCTTCAGACTTTTGTTGACAGATTTTTGCTTAATTGGCTTAATATGCTATTTATTTTAAAGCAATAAAGCAGAAAAAAAAGAAAGAAAGTTGTCCAGTACTTTATATTGCACATGCAGGGTTTTTCCTGGCTTAAAATGAGGCGAAGGTGGTAACATCCTGATCATGTATTTTAATAAGATAATAAAATGTGTATTTTTCATAGACCATCATATAGTCTACTGTGTTACCACAGTATTTTCGTAGGTGGATCTCTGTACCTCTAGGGGGGTCCGGGGGCATGCCCCCCCTGAAAGAAAATGTTGTACATTTTAAAGATAAATTCACTAATCTGGTGCACTTTGAGTGCCCCGAATCCACTGTTAGCAATAAATAATCCAACTGCCCAAACATATGATATTCTCTGATTTAGATATCTGATCATCGCATTACAATTATTCAAATTATCAGTGTTAAGCATGATAATATGGTTAAATATCACACTGAAGCTGATTTAAAAATAACATTTACTTAAAATAAAAGTTCTTCTTTTGGCAAAATTACATTTTCTTACTAGCCTAAACAAAGTCTGTCTTACTAAACTAAAACTTTCCAATTGAAAACCTTCAAACTTCAAGCTTTTAAAACTACTACAAACTTTCTAGTTAGGCTTTTTCAAGAGAACTTAAAGTTTGTCTACAAACTTTTTTTTATCTAATTGTAAAGTGTTACCAAATTATGATAAACATCATGTACACGTTACAACGCTGCCCGATTCAAGCAGATCGTGGCTGTTAATGCATGAAAATACAAATTCAGCATTAAAGGTGCTCTAAGCGATGTCACGCGTTTTTTAGGCCAAAACATTTTTTGTCACATACAGCAAACATCTCCTCACTATCCGCTGGCTGCCTGTCCCCTGAACACACTGTAAAGAAACGCGATCTCTGTAGACAGCCCAGGCTCCACAAACAGCAACAAAAACAAACTGGGCTAACCCGCTCCACGAAACATGACAAACAGTTCCAGCCAATCACCGACAAGAAGGACTTGGGGGCGGGGTTTGGGGGGTTAGTGTGCGGATGAGGAGGAGGGAGGGTCTAGCTAGCCTCCGTTTTGTTTGACAATACTTTAAACGTCAACAAGAAGTGACGTCACCCGACATCGCTTAGAGAACCTTTAACATTCACCATGTTTATTCTAATTTGACGGGCTTTGATAACATATCTGTGAAAATAAAATGCATTACGAGTAAAAAAAGATTGAAAATATTGCATGTTTGTTCGGGTCATTTACAACAAAACCTGTTAATTATTCAACAAGAGAAATAGGCGTTGTTATTCATCATTGTGCAACACAATTCGGATACTACATGACAACTTACTTACAGTGCTTGACTTTTTAGTGAAAAAGGAGTGAAGAGTTTTTTGCCATTTTGAACTCTATGAAACTGATGGATTCGGCGCGGGTGCGGGCGTGTCGTAAGCTAATGCACGAGTGACTGATTACCATGGAAACGTGAAAGTCACGTATAGACTATCCTTGACTCTTTTGATTTTAAATATCGATGTATACACACCCGTGAAAACCTCACCTTGTCGTTGACACACTTGCCCTATGAAAAAGTGCGGGGGACGAATTTACATTGTATAAAAAGTCCGCCCCCCCCCCCCCCCCCCCCCCCGCGTAATCTACGCCCATGCATAGTGAGTGAGTGTGTGTGTGAATTAATTCTAACTGACAGTGTCTCTCTATTAATATAGTGAAGCTGTGGGTTTTAGTTACTAAGAAAAAATATGCTAGAACTCTTCAGTTTCTAAGCTATTTCATTGATAAATCACAGAACAGTGCGAGCTATCTATGTTTGTGCGTAACAATGCAGCACGCATTAGTTTAGAACGCCGATTAACTATAATGTTGGGGACACACAACTAGCTGAAACATGACTGACCTGAACACACTTACAGACTGTTTCCAACGACTGAAGCAGATTTTAAACACCAACTGGGAACACCGACTGAACGCAACTGTCTCTAACTCGGCCCGTTTCGGCATGCAGTCATAGCCTAAGTATCAAATTAAATTCATAATTGGCCTTACAGTCGTTAAGTGTGTCAGCGGCTTCAAACGTGCATTCTCCCAATCAATTTTGAGCATCCAGATGATATAATCAAACATGTCTTAAGGAGAGCTCACAGAGTCGGCTATATGCATTTATTTGTCATTTTAACTGTTGGAAACGGAGCGTGAGTGTCAGGAAATGGCTTATCCTGTAGCGCTCAATTATGGGTGGCACTTCCGGTTTGGGGAACTTCCATTCAAAAAGGCTGAAACGAAACGAATCATTTCAAATCATAAGGTTGCCCTACAAATAAAGCTGATCCGTCAGTTTGAATGGATGAGCTGTCAATGTTCCTTCATGATTTATTTTCAGACATCATGAGAACATACTTGGTATTTTAAAGTGACATTTTAGTATAACAAGAATAGGCTATCTGTGGCAGGAGCTCTTTTCAGTCGCTGCTTTCTTTTCCTCATGACTATTTTCTTTTTTCCCTTTGCAAAGCTGTAAACGTATGAAAAAGGACAACATAAACTGCACATTTGTGGCATGTTCTCCGATATATTCCATTAATAATTCACTGGAATGCACGAAGAGTCTCTCTCGTTATTCTCCTCAAATCCTCACGCCTCTTTCCAGGTTTGTGTTCACAGGTAAATGCAATTTATAATCTGTCAAAATGACGGAAATCACTTTGAAATAGTATCACGTAATGCTGAAGTTAATGAACATTTTTGATTAAGGCAACATAAGTTCATAATACAGATATTAGCCTACTGCAGTGATATTTAACCAAAGACTCGCGCTTTTGGGGTTATTAGGTCTGTTGAAAGTAGGCCTACCTTTTTGATGCTTTTACACTTTTAAATTTCCTTTTAATGTTCGATGGTTGAAGGGTGAGTAGATTAATGGTATCTCATTTTGACACTTTTAACGTAGCCTATTGCGTTCAAAGAGCGAGCCTTTCGCTGATTGTTTACAGCTTAACTAATTACACCCATAATTCGCGCAAAGCATCATGGGGCGTAAGAATAAGGTGGATAGGCCATGACCAGCGACTAGTCGACGTCAAGTTTAAAGCGCCATGGCAGAGCATTAAAGTCAACTAGTCGATCCAACCCCTACTGTACGCATATCCTAGTGTACGTGTAAAAACTATATCATAGTATACTATTAAAGTATTATAGTATATACAGCCCTGAATGCTGCTATTAAATAATTTGCCAATTCATTTCGCTGAGGACCATTTTGTTTTCAATGAGTGCGCAAAGCACAGCAATCCCACCGGGCAGTTGTTTCCAGAGAGAAGTGTCGTCTGCATAGCGCAATCCCACTGAGCATTATTTGCAGTCCCACTGGAGAACACAGCGGTCCCATCGGACACCTCTTAGTCTTATCAGAGCGGGGTGATATCAGTGGATAGACTGATCTGTCTGCACAGCTGCTGCAGTCACACTTCACAGACAATGATGTCTGAGCACGCAATACACAGGAGGCAGTTGCCATGACAACTGGAGGGAGTGAAGGGAGAGAACCAGCTAATGTACGAGCGGAAGCAGACGAGATCCTCACCTGGAACACACAGGCACCTATAACTAGTACCGACGCTGCGGCAGATGCCGTGAGCGCATGGGTTGAGGGCGCAGAAGTCCACCAGCTGGGCACAGGTGGGTCCGGTGTAGCCCGCAGGACAGGTGCAGCTGTAGCCTAAACCAGAGCCCTGTGGGGAGCAGCTGGCATTATTATGGCAGGGCCCGGAAGCACAGGGATCCATCTTCTGCTCACACGTGGAGCCCTGATACTCTAACAAAGAGAAGGAGAAAGGGTGAAGAGACTAAAGTGTGCACTAATGCATAAAGAGACCCGTTTGAATCTGATACAGTCCATTCGATAGGAATCATTTAGCCTTCAACCTAAAAACAGCTAGAGAAGATGCCATGAAGAATGCGAGAGTCCATCTTCTATTTAAAGATGCAGAACCCATGAGAACAATGACTGAGATCGTATTTGACAGATGCTGCTAATATTTAAAGTCTTGATGAAACGGAAGTAGTGACAGATCTTTCTTCCGTATTGTGACGTACATTTGAGTGTAAGGGATTATCGGGGAATAAACTTGTAGGGCGGGACTTGTTTCTATGCATCAGATGTTGAGATGTGGATGTGGCACTTAAAAGTGAAGACAGATCAGTGTGAGCTTTGAAGGGGAGGGTTTAAATACATTTTTATTTTTAAAAGCAGTTCATTGTATGTTTACAACATATCTTAAATGTTTACATGAATTCTGTACTTGAAGGATGTCTCTTTATTCAGCATACTGTATGTGACTGTTGATTACCACAGAAAATAATCCTCAATGTTACAACAATCAATAATTGAGCTTACTGTAACATCTGATCTGATCTTTTTTCAAACTTACAGATGAGTTAATTATTTTCTGTGCTAATCTATGTGCAACTTAAAGGGATACTCCACTTTTTTTTGGAAATAGACTCATTTTACAACTCCCCCAGAGTTAAACTGTTGAGTTTTACCGTTTTTGAATCCATTCAGCCGATCTCCGGTTCTGGCGGTACCACTTTTAGCATAGCTTAGCATACATCATTGAAGTGGACAAGACCATTAGCATTTCAAAAAAAAAAAAGAGTTTTGATATTTTTCCTATTTAAAACTTGACTCTTCTGTAGTTACATCGTGCACTAAGACCGACGGAAAATGTAAAGTTGCGATTTTCTAGGCTGATATGGCTAGGAACTATACTCTCAGTCCTGCGTAATAATCAAGAAACTTTACTGCCGTACCATGAGTGCAGCAGGCGTAATGATATGACGCAGCGCCTGAAAATAGTCCCCAGCTCGGTAACTTCCAATGTGACTGGGACTAAGTTTGTGTAGTTTCAGTCAGCAAATTAGGTTTTCAGGCGCTGCGTCATATCATTACGCCTGCTGCACTCATGGTACGGCAGTAAAGTTTCTTGATTATTCTTGACTGAGAGTATAGTTCCTAGCCATATCAGCCTAGAAAATTGCAACTTTACATTTTCCGTCGGTCTTAGTGCACGTTGTAACTACAGAAGAGTCAAGTTTTAAATAGGAAAAATATCGAAACTCTGGTCATTTTTTTTTTTAGAAATGCTAATGGTCTTGTCCACTTCAATGATGTATGCTAAGCTATGCTAAAAGTGGTACCGCCAGAACCGGAGATCGGCTGAATGGATTCGAAAACGGTAAAACTCAACAGTTTAACTCTGGGGGAGTTGTAAAATGAACCTATTTCCAAAAAAAGTGGAGTATCCCTTTTAAGGGATTAGTTCACTTTGAAATTAATTTTTGGTACATTTACGAGTCATTAAATCATGTTTAATTTGGACTTCTCTGCGCATGCTTTTTGAGGTGGTGACCATAGACCTGCATTATATGACTGACAGACAAGAACGGTTTGACCTAAAAATATCAAAATTGAAACTTCTGCGGAAACAAAAACACCTACATCTTGGATGCCCTTGAGGTAAGCTAAAACATACCAAAAATTAATTCCAAAGTGAACTATCCCTTTAAATTGTATTGAACCTGGTACAATCCATTCAAGTACATTAGTATAGTAATAAGTTTGGTCACTCTTTAGATTAGGGTCCAATTCTCACTATTACCTAATTATTAACATGACTTTTGCCTCAATAAACTCCTATTTACTGCTTATAAATAGTTAGTAATGTAGTTGTTAAGTTTAAGTATAGGGTAGGCTTAAGGATGTAGAATATGGTCATGCATTAATATTGAACACAAAACATTCCTTTAAGTACAGAACTAATGTCAGCATTTGTTAACATAATAACATGAAGTAACGATGAACAATGCGTTTACAGCATTTATTAATCTTGGTTAATGTTCAATTCTAAACACATTTAAAACACACACATGTACATGTATGTTGGGTATGTGTTTGTGTTTTTGTGCATTTGTAGTCTCAGTGACATGCACGCACCAGCAGATTACAAGCTTGGTTGCTATGATCCCCCCAATAAAAGTCAATCACACGCAGAGCAATAGAGCTCAGTGCTCATCCGCCCACCACTGTTTCCCTTACGGAGGAGCTTTCATGCATTATCTTAATGAAACTCTCACAGCCTGACTGAGGCAACATCATTGTGTTTCACTGCCAGTATTAGAGAAATAGTTCACCCAGAAATGAAAATGCTGTCATTGCTTATTCATTATTATTTGTGTGTCATTCCAAACACATATGCTCTTTTTTTTGTGGAACACAAAAGGAAAAACTATGACCATGACCAGCACCATCTGACTTGTGCGCCATGTCGTTTTTTTTTCTGAAGTCAAATGCACACGTAGGATCAAATCAAACAAGGCGCCTTTTGACGAATAATGTCAGTTTGAACATGAGAACACGTTGTTGTTGTCAAGCGTCTCATGAAAAAACCTCACGGACACCAAACATCACACAAATATTTTATTTCTTCAGCGAAAGAAGCAAATAATGACTCATATTTCAGTCTGTTTCGTACATAAATTCATTGTATGGCTTAAAACTTATAGTGCATGAGTAATTTGGACTACTTTCATGGCGCGTTTTTAGCAATTCATGAATGCACACACTAAGAACTGTTATTGTATGATAAACTGCTTTGTGAAGATTTCAAATAAAAAAATGATCATGTTGTGTTACATTGAAAAATAAAATCACGCAGGTTTGAAAGGAAATGTAGATGATTATAACATTTTTGAGTCTCATGTGCCTTTCCCTGTTTTGAATGTCGCTACTTTGGAAGAAATGACAGAAACTAAAGGTTATTCCAGCCGAACGCCTTTCATTGCAGCATGCTCTCGTTTCTATTGCCCTGTAGAGTTTGAATGGATGTTTTGCAGAAAAAGCTATTAAGTGCCTCACGTGGCTATTGAAATATTAAAAGCCGTACCCTGAGCTGTACTACACTAATTAAAAATGTGCTAATAGTGCCACTTTCCTTATTGTTTCAGCGTTCCTTGCGTTTCAAACGGTGGCTTACGGTCCCACTTCACACCACAAGATTAATATTTCAGCCTACGAGTGCATTTCCGCCTCCAAAGTTCAAGAAACAGCTATCAAATTTCCGTTCCTAACTGTGTTTAGTGCTTCTTCGGGAAGCAGGAGTGGTTGTGTCCCTGTTGTATCTGCTGACTGAGAGTCTGCCCTGGTTAGAGAGAGCCATCGCTGAAGGAACGGTGTGTGTCCTCCTGAGAGAGGGGGCGGAGCTGTGCCGCGCTTCACGATTAATTGGAAGAAAAAGAAGAGAGTTTATAATAAGCAGCTCTCTGACACACTTTGAGAGAGCGAGAAGGGACAGAAATAGAGCTTGAATCAGGACGACTCAAGCTTAACACACACATACACTTCCAAACATACACACCAAGCAGAACACACAACAGATTTGATTGTGTCAGACGTGATTTCATGAGACGAGGCTATTAATAAGTACCTTCAGCACAATAGCAGTGAGGGCCTTCTAGGCTGCTGGAGCAGGTGGCCCCGTTCCTGCAGGGTCCAGACACACAGTGATCCACCAACGACTGACAACGCTCTCCTTCAAAACCTAAAACACACACGCGATGGGTTTTCATAGACATAAAGATTTTTATACTGTACAAACTGTATATTCTCTTCCCTTAAATCTTTCCCCGTAAATCTACTCATCAGAGAAACATTTCTGCATTTTTATATTTTCAAAAAACATGATTCAAAAGCTTTTTTTTTCTCATGGGGACCAAAAAATGTCCCTACAAGATCAAAGATTTCTGGTATTACCAGGTATTTACCAGGACCAACCACACATTGCATTATTACTGTATATCTCAGTTCGCCATAACACATCTGAATTTATGAATAGGGTAAAACATTTAACTAGATATCACCACAGTTGATCAATTGCATTAAGAAGTGCAAAACAAAATTGGGTAACACTTTATTTTAAGGTGCTTGTAATAAGCAGTAATTAACAGTTAATAAGACACTTATAAGACCTTATAAGATGCATATAAAATGCATATAAGCATTAACTAATGAGAATAAATAAATTAAATTAAATAATACATTTCTCAAGTATCAATACATTGCACTTTTAGAACAGCCGGACAAACATAAATGGTAACACAAACTCCCAGTCACTTAAAAATGCACCTTCCCAAGAGGGAGTAGTTTCCCTGATCTCTTCAGGGCCTGGACCTTTAATTAACCCTTATATGAAGTAGTTAATGCTTATATGCATCTTATATGCATCTTATAAGGTCTTATAAGTGTCTTATTAACTGTTAATTACTGCTTATTACAAGCACCTTAAAATAAAGTGTTACCCAAATTGTATTACACGTTTTCTGAAATGTTATGTTTAATTATATAATTAAATATGCACTAACTTGCATACATGAACATTGGATAAAGCCTGGTTCAAAATTCGTGTTTCATTTTGTTGACATATTAAAGTAAAGAGTTTTCACAGAGGGGATTTTAGATATCCCTTTTATAAATCAGAAAATACTGTGAACAACCATCATGGTTTTAGTAATACAATTTTGAATACAATCAGGCAAATTGTATACATGAACAAACCCTTCAGTAAAAACTGATGTAAATAAAGAATAAATCTGTAAAGTTTGGTATATATAAGTGCTACTGAAATTCTGACACATTTCTTTTCGAGAAAACAGCCTTTAAAGATACAGTATCAATTGTAATTGAAATCTACGGGTGTAAATAAAGTGCAAAGTATATTTGGGATGTTTTCCTCCCACTAGTTTGATGAAAATCCAAATCTCAAAATTTACCAGTGCATGAAATAACAATGTAACATTCAATGTTAATGCAATGTTTCCATTGACTTTTATTGTTTTATACTGAGCTTAAGATATTTCTATCCCTAAAACGAACCCTCACACACAAACAAATTACATTTTTTTTCATTATGACGTTATTAATTGTTTATTAAGCTGGTTTCCTCAATGGGATGTTGGTGATTTCAGGTTTTACTATCCTTTTGGGGACATTTGGTCCTCATAATGTAGACAAAACCACACACAGAAAACACAATCTGTTCCTATCCTTCACATAAAAACAGTTGTGGAAAAAAAACTTGAACAAAGCTTTCAGTTATAAACCAGCACGAGTCAGTCGGCCAAAGCAGGCTGTTTGCTTTTCTTACAACACAGCCAATTAACATCATTTATGCCCTCCTGTGTTCTCAATAATCCTCTTACAAAAATGGTCAGAGCAGTAAACAGTGTGTGTTAGTGTGTTTGTGTGCTTCCTCTAGCGCTTAATAGACATGTTTTGCAATCCGCATGTCCATGACAACATGTCTTAAAAAAGGCACAGTTGTTTCATCTGGAAGGCTTTAAATAACTTAAATGCAGGATCAAAATAATCTTAATTTCCACGATCAAAGGCTTTTGATCATCCCCGACCTTCAATGTCTCTTGCTCACGCTTTGTTTTGTTCTTCATCTCCCATTTACTTCCCCAGCCCCATCTTTCCATTTAAAGCCTCTTCAGAGTATTCCAGCTCTGCTCAAGGTTAACCTCCATTACTCCCTGTTATGCGCATGCTCATTCAAGACGGCAGATTCACAATTCATAAGGACATTGCTTCTTGTTAGATTCATGTTGTGCGAATGTTTAGAACTATTTCATGTTAATGTTTTGAATGTCTTCGTAGGAATAACTAAATAGGGAAATTGCATTTTACAGCAACACTAATAACACTTAATGCGGTCCTTTTGAACTTTCCATTCATCAAAGAAAATTTTAAAAAGCAAAAGTTTCCACAAAAATATCAACTTTTATATAAATCTTTTTCATATTTTTCAGATTTATCACAACACTACGAAACCCCTAAAGGGACATGGTGAAGGAAACAAAATATGAGATAAAGGAAAAATTATTTGTCAATGCTTTTGGCTTCTCTTGCAAATGTTTTGCGTTCCGCCGAGAAACTTTGCGTTCACTCACAAAGAACACAAAGGTTTTGCGAGGGAACACAAAGTTTCTCTGGGGACCGCAAAAGCATTGGCTTACTATTTTTCCTCCCATTTCATATTTTTTCCTCCACCATGTCCCTTTAGGGTCTCCGTACTATGGAAGCTTGTTTCCGCTACGGAACAAAACAATTTGAAAGATTTCTTATCTTTTTTTTTCTCGCAATTGCGAGTTTGTATCATACAATTCTGACTTTATAACTCACAGTTTATAACAACTTTATTAAAAAAAAATTAATTACGAGATGTAAACTCGAATTGCGAAAAAACCAACAATCAGAATTGTGAGATAAAAAGTCACAATTACCTTTTTTATTTTTTTATAATATAATGAAACTAGCTTCCATACCGTACTATACCGTTAATAATCATAAATGTTTCTTGAGCAGCAAATCATTAGGGCTGGGTATTGACACAAATTTCACAATTCGATTCGATTTCGATTCACAAGCTTGCAATTCGATTCGATTCCGATTCGATTCAATATTGTTTATTTTGGATATCAGGTACAATACATGGCAAATTTTCTCAAGGAAAACAAATCTCTTAACTAATGCTGTAAACTATGGGAGTCAGTTGTAGCCTACTAGGCTTCATTAGCCTACTATAATATTGAAGGTTAAAATGAACTGATTTGTAGCTATACAAACACTTAAATTACACTTTTATTTATTTTCATAATAATAAAGTTATATGAAATATAAACATTTAAATGGTGGCTGTCATAAAAACTTGACAGATTTATTCAAACATGCATTAAATATCGAAGAACATTAAACATTATAATGAATATGTAATATGGTGCATATATTTAGCAAAATGCTCCTCTTTAGAGTTAATTTTTCAAGCTGACTAACGAGTTTAAATGGTCACATATGGTTTTTCTGAGGTAAATGTGACGTTACATTGTTTACAAGTTGTTTTACTGACGTCTTTCCACGGTTGAAACACTGATTGAGCGATTCCATGTGACATGATACGGATTTCGATAAGTTGTACTCTATCTTTTAACACACTTTCAGACGTTCATTCATGTTTATTTCGCGCTGTAGCTGGTATTATTAAGGCGGAAGAGGAGATAATGTGCGCTCCGCGCTGCTGCTTCTCTTGAGGTGAGCTGAGCCAGAGCGATCTCACGCCACAGCGCCAAAACGGTATTTATGGTTTTGAATTTCGTAAGAAAATGGACGTAATTTGAAATTTGAGACTTGATTTAGTATCAATAGTAACAAAGCACAAAGATGATTGCGATTTATTGGATGGGATGCGCGCTACAATGTTCCATTCATTCATCAAATGAAAACAGGATGACTAATCGATTCTTGAGATTTAAGAATCGATATCGGTTCGTAAAAATGAGAATCGATTAATATCGAGAAATCGATATTTTTTACCCAGCCCTACAAATCATCATATTAGAATGATTTCTGAATGATCATGTGAGATGTGACACTGAAGACTGGAGTAATGATGCAGAAAATTCAGCTTTGATCACAGAAATAAATGATATTTTACAATATAGTAAAATATAGAACAGTTATTTTAAATTATAATAATATTTCACAGTGTCAATGTTTTTACTGTATTTTGATCAAATAAATGCAGCAATATATATATATATATATATATATATATATATATATATATATATATATATATATATATATATATATATATATACGTATATAAAAAATATAAGTAATAACTTACAAGCATTTTGGAAAAGAGTATATAGACAGTGAAAGCATGATGTTTTAGTTTCAATAAAAACTATTTAAGTAGGCTAAGTTTGGATTTTGCTTTTATCCTATATAACTCACTGATGAAAAGCGGCATGCAAATGTGATATAATTCCAGTCAAAACAAACATTTGTTTTAAAAGTTATCATGCATTGCACTCTAAACAGTGAAATGTATGAAATGATGTGACTAAGTTCAGAATCCTGTTAATTATACCAGTGCGTCAGGGCAGGGGACACACATCGGACACAAATGACACGTTTCCTGACAAACACAAGCTCACACACACACCTGTCTGGCAGGTACAGCTGTAGTTTTGTCCTTCATCTCTCTGTCTGAGGTCAGTACAGGTGCCATTGTTCTCGCAGGGCTTCATGTGACACGCGTCAAACTCCTCACAGAAGATCCCAGAATACCCCTCATCACACTGGCAGTAAAACGTGTCCTGCGATTCACATTTAAACACACGCAATTTAATGTTGACACACATTCTGGACAGAGAGAACACAAGTAGAACAAAATTAATGTTGGAGAGAAAAACCACAGCACAAATTCAGGATTGTAATATAACACGTAATGCTAATTATGATATGAGGTCATTACCACAGAAGACTGGGTGATGCATTTCCCTTTCCCGGAGCATTGTGGGTCACTGAATCCACTGCCGGGCTCGATGCAGTTATTGGTTTTTACCATGAGATGAAGCCTCAAAGTGACTTCTGGACCAGAGGGTGTCCCAACGTGCAGCACACCTACAAGAGACGAGAGCAACAAAACAAGCAACAGTCGTAATAGAGAGTAACTATTCATGTTTTATGGGGATTTTCCATAGACATGATGATTTTCGTACTGGACAAACTGTATATTCTATCCCCTTTCACTAACCCTACCCATCACAGAAAACTTTCTGCATTTTAACATACCAAAAAAAAAATATTGGGACCAAAAAAATTGGATACTTGGATATTGCCATCTTTGCCATCCCCATAATGTAGGGTTTACCAGCCTGAACACCCCCCACCCACACACACACACACACACACACACACACAAACACACTTCGATTGATAAAATTCAGCCACATTGTACAAACACAATATACACACTTACCTTTCACAGTTTTTTCTTAACCTAGACCCATACATCTAGAAATCTAGATTCACATTTATTATATAAAGCAAATCATATCATTCAACATATTATTTTAGACATTTTTTGCAACTCCTACAAAACACAATTTCCTTGTCGGTTCAGGCATTTTCGAACATCTGCTACATCAACAACAGCTTTCTCCATCTCAGACATAAACACACTCAGATAAACAGACATGTACACACACACACACACACACACACACACAGCAATGCCTCAAGGACAGACATTGTTCGGCTCACAGAACCAGACAGGGTCAGATAAAAGACTCGCAGATCTCATCATTGTGTGTGGAAAAAATCTAAATTGCAAACAAGGCATTGTGCACAAGGACGCTTAAAAGGCAAAGTCCTAAATTCAAGTCAATCATTTTATAAATACATAACATTTCTTCCACATTGTGTGCATTCAGCCACACATGACTCACTGATGAAGTAGTTGTGTCCGAACGGCAGGGACTGGTCTGGCAGCACCAGCCCGTCTGAGCTCTGCTGGAACCACATGATGGTGCCGTCTGCAACAGAGCACTGCTCATAGCCAGCCTCACCCACACGCCACAGTACAGCAGAGCCGCTCACATTACCCACCAACCTACACACACACACACACACACAGAGATGTAGAAAAATCCACGACTTTTCATTTATTTCAATGAAATAAAGACAGGAAAATTATGCAGTGAACTGTACAAAGGGAACGTAATGGTTAAGAACAAGATTTGAAATCAATTTAAATGTCAGAGCTGTTATAGTGTTATATTATATTATATTTAGTGCTTTCAAATAGATTATCATGATTATTTCACATCTAACATAAAGTTAAATATATAATATATGTGTATATGCATTTATATTATATAACATTATATTATATTATATTTCGTGCTATCATTATACTCATAAACACACGTGTGTGTGTGTGTGTGTGTCTGTTTGTGTGTATGTATATATATTATATAACATTATATTATATTATATTTAGTGCTATCATTATACTCATACACACACATATGTGTGTGTGTGTGTATATGTATATATATTATATTATATATATATATTAGATGCAATTTGACAGCACTAATCATATTATATTGTTTTAGTATAGTAATATTTTGTTTAATAAAGTTGTATTAAAATGTACAACATTAAACATTTATTATATTATTTAAATCATATTAAATGTATTATATTCAATAATGTACTATATTAAAGTTTTTCAGTAATTTAAAATATTTAAACATTTAAAATTTTTAAATGGTTTATGCTGCTAATATAGCCATATATGCCACAGAAACAACAGATGAAAGTTTACTTCAAACCAAGTGCACACCCAGAACCCACAGCTCTCTTCTTCTATTAAATCTTATTCTCATTTCCCAAGAAAAACAGGTCAGGAAGTGTCTTACTTCACAGCTGTTTCCTCAGCGACCTCCCTGGAAACGGTCATCATTCCAGCAGACTCGCCTCCTGCGGTGCTCACACACTCAGCTTCATCAGTGATCTGCAACACAACACACATCCACACAAATAAACGTCCCTCAGGAATCACCCTGCCTTCCAGACCGGATCATTACACTTCATGCTTACACAAACGCACACGCATTGCCATAATCACGTTATGCATGCTAACGCACACCTGCTCACCTGCTGATCCTCCCACAGTATCTCCACCACTTTCTGACCTTGTTTGGGTTGCCACGGCTCCAGGGTGGGCGGAGCTTGAGTGGTGGTGTGGACTGTGGTTGGCTGAAACCCTTGAGTCGTGGTCGCGGGCGTGGCCGGCGTGGCGAGGTCCCAGGTGGACTCGGAGAGGTCAAAGGTCAAGGTTGGCAGGTCACAGTGGACACCACTGTAACCCTCACTACACTCGCACGCGAACCCATCCCCCTCACCGTCCTGACTACAGTTGCCATGGAGACAGGGGCTGCTGGCGCATGGATCTGCAAAAAACTGCACCCAATAACAACATCACCAATGAATGAGGTGAAAACGGCATCGTATTATCAAACATTGTAAATTGCTCCAGTCACACAGCAACAGCAGCAACCTTCATTTCAGGCAAACATCTATCGACTTACAATCACTCGGCCTGAAGAATGAGAACCGAGAGCAATTCATAAACTGAAATCACAAGGTGTGAAAGAAGAGCATCATTAGAAATGAAACAATAGCAACGGAGAGATCCCGCAGGACAGAAACACCTGCACCAAAATCTACAGTGCTAATTCATTTATCATACGATCATGTAGTGATATTGATCCAATTAGTCTAATTATGCTCCATTTCCGTTGGCAGGGACATGACTTCTTCCCAAAAGAGATAAAGTAGGCCTTATATGCACTGTGTGTGTTCGCCTGCGACATGAATAGCAGCCATACTGAATAATAGATGATATCAAGGAATAACAATAAAATATGACTCAGTTAAAATAGCTTCTCCTTATATATACAAGGATTTCTCTGCATTACCGAATCAACTGAATAAACATTCTCTGTCCCAAAATCAAAATGCATACAAAAAACGTTACCGATTATTTGCTTATACTAGGGGTGACCCCGAATAGTCGAAGATTCGATGCTTCGATAGGAGGAGCCTGATTCGACTACCAATCTCATGGTCGAATCTTCGCAGATGTGTTATTAAACGATGATTATGCCATTTTGGCTATATGAGTGTGCTCAATGTCTGATTTCACATAGAACTACTGGTTTTCTGTCAATACGTTAATATACAGCCTATTATGATAATGCTGTCAATAAAAATGTGCAAAGAAAGAAGCTTTTAATAAATATTTTTTAACGTGCGTGCAGCGTGAATAAATCCAAACACCCCGGGCCGTGACAGATTTAAGTTTCACTTTCGATCCGTGACCGACAGAGGAGCGTCTTGTCGGCAGGGATTTAAATCTTTAAAAATGTCTGGGATAAGAAAATCTAAAGATGCACACCATCAGAAAGGATATTCTCCAAGGCTGGATTAAGCATCAGGAAAACCATGATCGCACTTCTGCCGGCCAACCTTAACAGGTTGGTTTTCCTCGGGACGTTCCAAAACGCTTAACGTGAAAAAAGCTTTTAAAACGCTTAAATGGCACTTTAACGTGCTTAATGTATGTACACAGTAGGCTACACACCTTAAGAAACAATTCCATGTGCAGATAAGCAGATGAACCCAGAATATGAACGCAACGCGTTTCTCCTATAGAAAGTCACGTAAAGCTTTTTCTTTAACGCGTTTCTATGGGAGGAAAATGCTAAACGTAATAAAACGCGTTGCGTTCATATTCTGGGCTCATCTGCTTTTCTGTAGGCTATTTAGTAGGCTATGCTTTATTAATAAGGTGTGTACAGAATAGAATTTGATCTTTTAATATAACAGTTTTAGGACAAAGCCGTTAAGCGTTTTTCACGTTAAGCGTTTTAGAATGTATTTTATCCGCGCACACAATTTGAAAAGACTCAAACAGACACAGGCCGAGTGAAAGACTGGATTTTGTTTTCTCGATCAGGTATGGGTAGGGTACAAGTGATTTCAAAACATTTCAGCCGGTTCTAATTTGATTTTTGGATACTGTGAACATGTTGAGCTAAAAAGACTGCCGCTCCAGTTTAGCGTTTATTGTTGTTTCTGCAGTTAAAAAGACAAAGTTGACAATCCTGGCCATACTTTCGTTATTTTAATAATTTCTTTATTTTTATTTTATTAATTGATCACTCAGGGTGATCTAATTTAACTATTTGTGACTTGTGTTTTGAATATTTGTTCCCCTGCACTTTAGGCATTTTGCACACATTTGTTCTGCTTCTTGTGACTTGAGACTTATTTCGTTTTGTATTTTTATTTATTATAAATGTAGGCCTATATTGTGTTCTTAATTGTTGATTATTTTTCAGTGCATCGATGTTGCGCTGTAGGCCTACTTAGAACATGCTCGTACAGGCAATTCAGCCGATTTAATTTGATTTGCATGTGAAATGCAAATCCTATCTGCAGTGTGGCCTTTCTGCAGTTATTTATGTTATTTCTTAGTTTTATTGATCCAAAATGTTTTTATACATTTTCTTCTATATCTTTATGTGATGTTCTGTACATCGCGGCTTTAAAATGTTAAAGCCCCGCCCCCTCCCCAACACCACACACATGATTCGACTATTAGTCGACTATAGGCCTTGACGAATCTGATTCGACTATGAAAATCCTTAGTCGGGGACACCCCTAGCTTATACAAATATGAATGACATTACACATTAAAATGTTACAATCACCAATTACTAGGCTGTAAAATCTACAACCTAGGCTCACAAATTTCAAAATTCAAAGTGAAATGTCCAATGAGTTGTATCCAAAGTGGATTAATCTGGCAACGGTTTTGTTGTTGTGCGCATCACGGTAGTTTGTAAATGAAATGTCTGGTGACTGGCGCTAAAAGGATAATGCTATTTCACGTTTGAAAATAATGTAGGCTACCACCTACAAAAAAAACTGATAGTGTAACTAAAGCAAACCTGAGGCTTTGAATTTTGCTGATGCTTCAATTTTGGTTTGCTTCTGGTCTTTGAGCTCTTTTATAGTGACCCGTGTGTTATACTCGTATCCGAACCTTCACGTCACAAGTGCAATGCTGTACCAGATGAGAAGTTTACAAGTTTGTATATATAAATAGTCTCTGCTATTACTGACGGTAAGGTTGCACTGTTGACGCTCGCGCAGCCTCTCTCTCTCGAGCAGAAATCTTCACAAATGAGCGCAGCACACACACACTCAGTTAACAACATACTGCCTATAAAAATCTAAATGTGGAGTTTTTATATTTTTAACATATGTTAAGCAACCTCAGTTATTTTTCCTGAACACCATCACGATTGAAAATGTGACATTGATTTCCTAAAACAGGCTGTTTTTGTTCTGTTTCAGCAGCGAAAATAGTTCCAAACAAAAATCACAGCAGAACCACGGCGCATGAAACACTCAACCTGTTTTCATTACTGAATTATTCAGCATTTTGAACGAATCGATTGAGTCAAAGATTCAATGACCCATTCATAAACATCTGTCTCATTCTTGAATGAATCAGCCGTTTGAACGAATCGTTTGAATGAATTAATCAATGACTCACTCATTAAGACGATCGCCTGCCGCCACCTACTGGTGGTTTAGTGTTAAATGTTTCAAAGTAGTATCATTCTTTCCAACGTTTCTTATATGTAAATTTAAATCAATTTCATAACATTATTTGGTTATGCAATTGTAATTTTTCAGTGTAAATGATTTAATTTGATCAGCCCCTATAGTAACAGCCCTAGTGTCTTATTATTCGAAATAATTGAATTTATTGATCAAATTTAGGAATTTAAAATGAAAGATGAAGCATACATTTAATAATATTGGGGGAGGGGATGTCCTTTAAAGGTGCAGATATTACAATATGGTGATTTAAATATTAAAGCTGATTGAACACTGATGAGAAAATTGTTTCAGAATAAATTAACACACAAAATAAAAATAAAAAATAAAAAAGCTTTCTCTTTCTGCAAATTGTGTAGTTGTATGGTGTATAGCGATACGACCCAGCACCCAAAATACCATCAAAACACTCCAACGCAGCCTCCATTCTTCACAAAAGATGGATAAAAGGCGCACGGGAAACAAAAACCTTGAAAAAATTATATTCAACCCCGCCAAATCACAGAGATGCCGATTCGCAAGGGACTGTTTATCACAGGGCCTCGGTGTTCGACAAAATATGGTAGGTCATTTGCGGAGGAATTTGTACGTTACAAATTACAGACAAGGCCGATTCGCACTCCGCAATTATTACAAATGACTAGAGGTCACCAGGTAATACTTATCCCGTGCGAATAGGGCTTAAGCAAAGATTAACAAATATTCATTGACACCAGGGTCTGCAATTTCAGGCCATTTTGTAAAAAGTTCTCCAATCACTGGGTGCCGCGAAAAGCTTGTTTTCCAAATTCAGTTCGGGCGAGTGGAACTGAGAGGGAATAAATCCTGTGAGCGCAGAGAATAAACTCCAACAGGTTCGTGTTGGGTAAGAGAGCAAAGATATGGAGGCAGTAGACCCAGAATGGATTTATAAATAAACAGGTACCAATGTTTACATCTGCGTATTGATAATGACGATCAACCAACTCTGTTGTAGCCTACAGATCACAGTGATGAGTATTGCATTTACAATTTAGTATAGGCCTAAACCTAAGTGCACAATGATACAACGCATCCAAAGAGCTTCAAAGTTTAGTGATTGACGATTTATACAAAATATCACCATAATCAATGACTGCCATAAAAGTGGCCGAGACTAGTCTGCTTTTTGAAAAACAAAAAAAAAAAAAAACAGGATTTATTTCTATAATAAAATCCCAGCTTTATTTTTAATTTAGTCCTTAATTGATTAACATGGGATTTAAAAGATAAGGAATCATCAAATATATTTTATATTCTGTCACTACCTCTTTTATAGTACCCTGTAAGGATTTAAGTTAATTTGCCAATTTCTTGGATCGTGAAAAGTATTACTTTAGTTTTGGCCTCGTTCAAAGTCAGGTTTAGGTCACAGAGCCTTTATTGCACAACATCAAAAGCACACTGAAGAAAAGACACAGCTTGGTGTAATTTGGGTGCACTACAATAAATCAGTGTCATGGGCATACAAATTAAAATTTACATTACTAATATTGAGATCAAGATTATTAATATAAAAGGTAAAAAGTAAAGGCCCCAGAACGGACCCCTGAGGAACACCCCTCATAATCCTTAAAGGTGTAGATGAATGACCTTCCATCCGCACACACTGTGTCCTGTCCAATAAATAGCTTTCAAACCAATATGTGCATTATGTGCAAAAACAGCGTGAAAATAAGTCTTTAGTAATCAATAATCTGTGTAAAAAGGAACAAATTTGTTGGTGTTTTTCTGCCACTAATGTTCATTTCAGTAGTGTTCATTTTCACTTGTGTTCATGAAAACTGCAGTGAATTGTATGTATTGGTATGTTTTGGGAGATTTGTAGGTTGAAATGCATCAACTGATAACAAGTGTGGTGTAAATATAGTATAACTAAGCCATTTTAGACAGCAGAACACATGAGACATTTTGTGCTTCTTCACATCTGTCCCTTGAGCTAATGAACTTTCTGAGGCACATCTGAAGTGCACGACATGCCTTCCTCTGCACATGTCAGAGCGTCTCCTTGATCTCACCAGTTACAATCACGGTTTCATGTCCGTCCACTGATTAAAAAAACTATGCGGTCTGAATACTTAATGCGACTTATTTTGTGTGTTAAATTGCTGTTGTAGCTGAATCTGTCACTGTTCATCATGAGCTTTGACACATGCAACAGTAGATTCATTACCTGTGTATAAGTGTATGTGTAATGTTTCTTTTATCTATCTTTTTAAGTTTATATATGGTCTGAAGACTGGTGGTTTTTAGAGTTGAGTGATAATGTATTGATTTAGATTTTTTTCTAAAACTGACATGAAATGGTACGTTTGGGTTCAGAACAAATTCTCTGATTCATTTTAAAAATTATGCTGAGCTACTTCTAGTGGGTTATTGTTTTATTTACTTTATCAAAACCAATACATTATCACTCAACTCCTAAAACCACTAATACTCAGACCATTACAACTCATTACAATAAACATTCATTTAATACAAACTGACAGAATGAGGTATATAGCTTTTTTTCTGTCATGATAACTGTGTGTTTGTCATATCCATTACCATGCCAATGTTGATATGTCTGGTCTTGGCAGAATAGATCTTCTACGCTCATATGAAATTCAAAATAAGCATTTAATACAAAGCCTTGAACAAGCAAAAAAGAGTAGGGCTGCTGAAAAGGAAGTAGAAACAGTGTGGGGAGAAGAAAGGATCATGGATGAGAAAAAATACCTTCAAAGTGAGAAGAAATGGATGAAGCATTTCCAGTATCAACAATCTCTCTCAATCCCCAGCTCAAGATATCACTAGACCAGCTCTCACACACATCAATACATCCCTGACCTTTGGCGTCTTCAATCTGATTTTACCGGACAGCCTCCTCTAATGTGAAGAGCTGTGAGCTTTCAAACCTCATGTTTGTTCTATAGAGACAATATTTAATTTTTTGAAGAAAGTATTTGAGCCTGCCTCTCAAAACCCCAAAAGGTTACTACTCTTCAGCTCTCAGCAAAGACCTCCTCTACTTAGTCTCTTTCTCTATTTTTAAAGGTCACATTGCAACCAAATCATGCTGAAACCTCCCCTTATATACTTGATAAACAACTCACGATCGCAAGCTCGAAAAGACAGAGTTTGTCTTCCTCAATAGGATATAATAAAAATGACTGAAAAAATATTATTCAAATATATCAGGTATTCATTAAAATGGGTTTTAGGAAAAGTTTTAGGAATTTTAGTTATACTTGCAGGAAAAAATATTTCTATGATATAAGTAAATAAAAACTAAAAAAAAACTAACAAATTCATGTTGATTTTTAAACCTTTTTACTTAGATTATTATATTCATTTTATATATATTTGTTTTTTTATCTTGGATTGAATTTTTATGTAGGCCTAATTTATGATTCTGCAACTTCTATGATATAAATAAAACCAAATTGTACAAAATAAATCTCAAATTCATGCTGATTTTTAAATTTGATTTTCACTTATATTATCGTTAAATATTGTTTATTACAAATTGCATATTGAGAAACACACAAAATGTCTTTTCACAAGACTTTTTAAATGTAATTTTGTGTCAATTTATGATTCTGCATGTTTCTATGACAAAGTAAAATTGTACAAAGTCCAATTTATGTTGATTTTAAATTTTTTACTTTTGACTTAGATCATGTTAAAAATTGTTTATAACAAATTATATATTAAGAAAAGTTCAAAATATCTTTAAATTTTTTTTGTTCATTTTGCATTCTAGGATGGAAATGGTGCAAATCAATTTTGAATCACATGTGGCAGATTCAATGTTTTCAAAGCAGTGTCATCGCAAAAAATCTTAAGAGAAATGTTCAAGTGAGGTTGGAGTGTCTTGCACATATGATATTTATTGTTGATATGGCATTTTCTCATATGCATAATCAAAAATCCACTCAAAAACAAAAGCACACACACACTTGATAGCCCACTGTCATCCGACTATTAATAGAGAAAGTGAGACAGTGTATCTGACAGTTCATCCGTCACCATTCAGTTGTGTAATGACTATAAATTAATGAATTCTCCAGCTTTCTTTGAGAAAAGAAATTGTTTTAATTAATGAAAGCGTATTTCACACAATGTTCGCACTCATAAAGTATAAATATCATCAAAGCCCAGGTATGAAATGGAAGTAGAGTGTGATTGGCTGACAGCCACTGAACATCAGAGGACGGCATGAATGAATACTAACCACCCTGCAGATGCAGGACACCATTAATAGAGAAATACAAATACATGGAGTTGCATCAGAAAAAAATAGTTTACTGCAACATGGGCCCCAAAGGATTTATGTTTACTTAAAGGTTGAACAAAATGATATTCAACTCATTATTGCTATCTGAAGCAGAAGTGGAAAATATTTTCTCTGGGGTTTTAATGGAACATCCTACACAGTTATTTACAGTTTTTTTTAGTTACGTATGTGGATCAGAAGACAGTTTTATCAAATGTCATGGCAAAATAATAACACATGCATTTAAAGCCAGACATCACTGGCAATGGCATTTATTAATGCAGCACGTTCTGAAAGGCAGGTGGAAGGGAGAAGATGTGCCACCAAATAACCAGATACATCATCAAACCTCTGTAGTTTTTATTCTGGGGAGCTAAACTTATAATTCAATCATGACTGAAAGATTATCAAAAAATGTTCCTCAAAAGCCTAAAGTATCATACTCGATTCTCACATTTTAACATGGCTGTCTAAAAAATGCAAAACCAAGTTGCTTCAGTCCATTACATGTCCATCTTGAAATATTAATGACAATATAAAAGCAATTCTTATGTTTACTTTATAGAAATCAGAAAAGATTTCACTGCAAATAGACACATGAACCATAACCTGAAGGGGGACGCTTTTTTCTATTAGAAAAACGCCATTTACTAGCAACAATTTTTTATGAACTATCAAACAGAGGGCAGAATGCATGTAGTAGATTGTGTACAACTAGTTTTTCAGCAAAGTTTTTATTATTCATAATTTCTTTACGTATCAAATTTGATACAGTAGGTTTAATATTGTTAACTATTCTTTTTATGTCCCCTAGTCAGCTTATGTTCTCCTGAATGTCTCTCTCTATGTACTTTATATACCTTTGATGTCCTCCACAATATCTACCTTTCCCTTTACCCCTTTAGTTCCCATTTTACTCCCTTTTTAATCTTCTTTAATGAGGCTCACTCTCTTACAGAGCTGTTGGTCTGGCAACTCTGCTAAACACACTGGTCACAGATTGCTATATTTCAATCTACATGTTTAAAGATGAAAGCTTTGCAGAAACAATGGCCAGTCAAGCTCTCTCTTTAATATTAATGAATTCCCTATTGCAAGCTGGAATCAAAGCAGAAAGACCAAAGGAGAGAAGAAAAACACGACGACCCTGAAAATAAGCATCCCTTGTGATATGACCATCAGATCTATGGTTTCTAAGTGTGCATCCAGCCACTGTAGTAAATGAGTGACTGTGTGTGTGTGCATAAAGTACATGCATCTTTTCCCCTCACAGACCAACCTAGCTTTTAAAGACGAGTTTTCAGAAAGGACATGTGATTCTTGCACACTCACTCTGCGTCAGCCGCTGCACTACACCTGAGACTGAGGTGAAGTGAGATCCTCAAGGGCACGCTGCTAACTTACATCGAATCATTCCAGTTCATCTCCTTATTCCATCAAAACAGTCAAATGTGTGATCCTGCTGCATCACGTCAGCAGCAGTTAATGTTTAAAGTTTGGAAAAAAAGGCTGTCTCGTTACAGGGCGACTGAAGAACACCAGCCTTGCCTGGAGAAATGGAACACTGAGTGACATCACAATGACTTCAGGCCCCTTCGACCAATCACGGTTAATCTTGCCAGTGCCGTACACCAATCACGCGGCAGCATCCTTTGGGGGAGATGTAAATGAGCAGTATGACGTCACAGGACACAGGTTTAGACACAAGCTTTAACTAAGGTTGAGGAAAGGACAGGGCGCATTGATGCATCTTAAAGGGGTCGTATAATGGTACATGCACTTTTACAAGTTGATTGTACTGAAATGTGTGTTGGCAGTGCCTGTACACAACCATCATATAATGATAAAAATCCATCCAGTGTTTTTGTTTTAATCTCCTTATATGTTTTCCCCTGCCTCAAATCAAGCCGTTCGAGCCTGTGACGTCACACGCTCGGAAGCCCCTCCCACGATTGTTGATTGACAGCAGCGTTTCAACACAGACCCGCCCTCGCTCGTGAGGGAGCTGTCAATCATAGTCTGCGCGGACCGGCGCGCTCATTGTTGATATGCTGGAGCACTGTCTATGAGCAGAATGGCGTCTAAGTGATTGTGGTGTTCTGTTCTTGGGTGTAATAACGAACACAGTCATTTTTAATGTTCCTAAATCCGAACCGCTGAAGACGCAGTGGCTGAGTTTGTTTTCAAAGGGAATATTCCCCACGAGCAACGTCAATGCTCTCATGTTTGCGCAAATCATTTCTGACCAGACTGCTTTATAAACGAGGGTCAGTATAAAGCTGGATTTGCTAAGAAGCTGCTCATGAAAAAAGGATCGGTACCAGATATTCGTGTTCCTGCTGAACCTCTAGAACAACTGAAGTGAGTGTAACGTTTTATTAATCTTTATATTAATATTTATATTAATCTTTGCAAATCGCTTGCACGCTTCACAATGAATGCGTCTAAGGTTTACACACACATTACGGCATGTTTTCTATGTACGACGTTCTCAATATAATTCATAATCCCACGTTTATAATGAACAACGCGTTATGGTTATTGTGTTATTGTGTTACAAACGGTGTACGCACAGAACAGAGGGGCGGAGTCAGCGAAGCTCATTATCATTTAAAGTCATATGCACTGAAACGGCGTGCTGAAAACAGAGCTGTTTTTGACCAGGTAAAATAAGTGTTTTCTTACAATACTAATGAGAATTTTTAATTAAAGTATATTACAAACTTTTAATTTAGACCCTAAAGAATCATATTAGCTTGTACAAAAATGGCATTATATGACCCCTTTAACAGTAGACAAGATGCAAACACAAATGAGACACAACCGCACACAATTTCATAGCCTTATGAGTGCCACCTGTTGTTCAGAGCATATGCATGTGCACACGGCTCTCAGATCTCTTGGATCCGGTAAAGCTTTGCAGTGATTTAGGTCAGAGGTCGTGATTGTGTCTAGCTGTGCTACTCACATTCAGGCTTTGTTCCCATTAGTGCATTAACTCTGATGTGTGTCTACAGCCAATAAACAACAAATCTGTTGCTAATACTTTAAAACAAAGGCCCTCACCCTTTCCTTAAAAGGGTATTTCACCGCTGGCACGATGAGCTTTCAATAAAACTTGGCTGCCTATGCAGTAACCTGACTAAACAGAGGGAAAAGGCTGTTGTCTTCACTTTGCCAAATAAGCAGGAAAACTTCAACATCCATAATGCACTGGGCACGTTGCCGTCCAAGGCCACTCACACCAGTCTGCTATGGATATGCTTGACCAGTCAAATACCACCTTGCTTTAGTAGGAAATACTTCTTAGCAAACATTTAGTTAGAATGGTGTAGAATTGTATTTTTCCCCGGGTGCAAGAATTCAGAGAGCGAAGTTTAGTGGGAGAGAGTTACTTTCGGTTCCAGTGAAGGATCCAGCACGTTGTAGGCGGTGGCTAAAGGCAGTGAAGAATTGTTAATATGGAGAGAAGACTGTGACGGAGAATCTGAAAAAACTGTGTTTGTAGTCAACATTTCAAACTGGATGACAACGAACAGTGTTTTATGCCAAACATGGAAAGAAACTGCAGCTCTGTCAGTTCCACCCGAAGGACACAGGTGAGAAAGCTGTGAGAAAGCTGGATTCAATATTTACTGTTACTGCTGTTTAACAGTGTAACATACATTTTTCCGTGCTAAACCTTCTCTAACAATAACCGTTCTGTTAATAACCCTCTGTCGATCCGACTGTCGGTGGGCGGGGACACAAAAATACAGAAGTGCCATCTGTATTTTTCACAAAAGCCCCGGAGCCGTCAAATAAATGTGAATATCTCGGTACAAGTAACACGGAGAATGAGTAAACATTTACATATCAACATTGTGACAATACAAATCAGGTTTGAAAATTGGTAAAGTTACATTTTAAGGCCGTTTAAGTACATCTTCATACATGAACTAAAACAATAAATCAATATATCAAATTTAATATACTGTATATAGTATCATTGATAAACAGTTTTTAATTAGCTGTTTTCAGTTTAATTTGGATTTTATATTTATTTTGTGTTTTTGTCATTTTCATTAGTTAAAAAAAGTCTATATAATATTTCATATGTTTTATTCATTAGTTTTAGTTTATTTAGTTTGAGTTATTTTAGTCCTTCAGCTTAAACTCATTGAAAACGAGAAATCGGAAACTAGCTGAATTAAAATAAGTGTACGTTTTTTATATTTTATTTTAAGTAACGGAATTGTTTTTTAATGGTTTTAGTTTACAATAATAACCCTAATATTGATATAATTGAAATTATGATATATTACAATAATAGGCCTAATAATTACTATCTACTTATAAAGAAAATTGTATTCATAAAATATATATTTCACTGTATCTCATTGGAAAACACTTTATTTTTTGTTTTAAGCATAAAACTAACAACATTTGGATGTTTTTTTTTTTACCAACAGGAAAAACAATCTCACAAAATGGGATAATATAAATTATTTAACACATATTCTCTGAAAACAGTTTTGCACGTAAATTATTTTTATTATTTTAAAGTAAGTATATATTTTACTGTAAAACAAGAGATGTATTGGGTAAAAAAATTTTTTTTTTTTTTTTTTTTGGCAGTGTATCTCTATGTTCCTTATAATTCCAGTGTGGACCATAATTGCACCACAATGCACTTGACTGCAAAGAGGTTCAAAAAAGGCTTGCATCACCCATCACAGAAAGGCTCAGCGTCCCGTAGTGGTTTGTTATAAAACAGAATGCATGCAATGAGGTCAACGCTGCATACTTGCGAAGTGAATAGAAAAGGTGACAGACTGGGAATGATTTTGCTGCCTTGGTGTAGAAACACACTGCAGACCATATCTAACTGCAAGACATAGAGTTATGCTGTGATCTTTACCTCTAACACACACACACACACACACACAGCCGCCTCTCCTCTCCTGCCTATCTGTTGCCACAGCAACGCAGCACTCTCATTCACATCGCACAGACCGCACATGATCTCTCGCAGAGCATTGACATATACATGTCTTTCTAAATGCTTATCACACAATGTAACTCGAGCAGCACACAGAGACGGTCAGAAGATGAAGTTCACACTCTCACCTCACAGTTGCGTCCAGTGAAGCCCTGGCTGCAGATGCATGTATAAGCCCAGAAGTCTGACTGCATCTGTGTGCTCGGACTCTCCTCCATCTCTCCCACCCGACTACAGACGCCCCCGTTCAGACACGGTCTGCCCTCGCAGGGGTCCGGGGACACGCTGGGGGCCTCGGTCGATGTCAGAGGGGTCCCGAATCCCCTCCTCACCCCGAGGATGAGGAGGAGAGGAAGTATGAAGAGCTGCATGAGAGCAAATGTGTCACCTTTTCCCTTCGCTGGTGTAGAGAGCAGATCAACGGATCACAGACGTTCTCTGGCGGCTGTGCGTGTGTGTGTGTGTGTGTGAGAGAGACAGACAGTTTGCTGGACTGGAGGGTCTGAGTGTGTTTGAGGACGGGAGAAAGAGGAGCAGAAGGGAGGGAACTCGTCCACAGTGACGGCATGCACACACTCCGCCTCTCTCTCTCTCTCTCTCTCTCTCTCTCTCTCTCTCTCTCTCTCTCTCTCTCTCTCTCTCTCTCTCTCTCTCTCTCTCTCTCTCTCTCTCTCTCTCTCTCTCTCTCTCTCTCTCTCTCTCTCTCTCTCTCTCTCTCTCTCTCTCTCTCTCTCTCTCTCTCAGTGTATTTCTGCTGTGTCAGTGTAGCTGAAGCAACAACAGTCAGACACCTACACAAGTCTCATCACTGATAGTTTCTCGCTGGATGCAATCATTATTTTCCGATAAATTATTGATATTAAAGTACAACATTAATTTGTAGGTATTACTTTTTGCAATAAGGTTCCATTTGTTATCATTAGTTAATAGTTAAAGGTTGGGTAGGCAATAACACTTTTTGTTATACTGGTTTAAACTCTCATCACATCCCGATAGTAGAAGTATCACCTCAGCAAACTAATAGAAAACAACCTAAATAATCCAAGGTTTTTATTTAATACTGTGACTAGACTAACAAATAAACAGACGTCGTCTGAACAAAATACCTCGTTACAGTTTCGAGGTATTTTGTTCAGACGACGTCTGTTTATTTGTTAGTCTAGTCACAGTATTAAATAAAAACTACTACTCTCGCCTTATAATTCAGCCGCAATTATCACCCCGCAAGAACAATTACAATGCTTTACAACCATAGAACAAAAAGAGTTAAATTAACTTATCACTTCATCTAAAACAACAACATGTCTATTAGATCCTATACCAACTAAACTATTGAAAGAAGTGTTACCTATAGTGGAAGAGCCTCTTCTCAATATTATTAACTCATCTTTATCTTTAGGTCATGTTCCAAGAACGTTCAAGCTGGCAGTTATAAAACCTCTTATTAAGAAACCACAATTAGATCCAAATAACCTAGCAAATTACAGACCCATCTCAAATCTTCCATTTATATCAAAAATATTAGAAAAAGCTGTGTCCGCTCAACTCGGCTCTTTCTTGCAAGAAAACGACATCTATGAAACGTTTCAGTCTGGATTCAGGCCACATCATAGCACTGAAACTGCGCTTGTTAGAATCACAAATGATTTACTTTTAGCTTCGGACCAAGGCTGTATCTCAGTACTAGTTTTACTTGATCTTAGTGCTGCGTTCGATACTATAGATCACAGAATACTCTTAGATCGACTACAAAATTACACTGGTGTTCAAGGACAAGCATTAAGCTGGTTCAGGTCATACTTATCTGACCGCTACCATTTCGTCTACTTAAATGGAGAAAAATCGATCATAACTTTGGCAAAAAATGGAGTGCCACAGGGATCTGTGTTAGGCCCTTTATTATTCTCAATATATATGCTGCCACTTGGTAATATTCTAAGGAAACATGGAATTAGTTTCCATTGTTATGCCGATGACACTCAAATATATATTTCATCACGGCCAGATGAATACGCTAAATTATCCAAATTGACAGATTGTGTTAAAGATATAAAAGATCGGATGACGCGTTACTTTCTTTTATTAAATCCAGACAAGACAGAGGTAATACTTATCGGTTCTAAAAACCGTCCACAAAACCTTTCACAGCACGACTTTAACATATTAGGATGTCCTGTTACTTTATCCGCTACAGTAAAAGACCTGGGTGTTACATTAGACTGCAACCTGTCTTTTGAAAAGCATATTTCATATGTTACAAAAACAGCCTTTTTCCACCTTAGAAACATTGCTAAGCTACGTAATATGCTATCAGTCTCTGATGCAGAAAAGTTAGTTCATGCATTCATGACCTCGAGACTAGATTACTGAAATGCTTTATTAGCTGGTTGTCCTGCATCTTCAATAAACAAGCTACAGTTAGTCCAAAATGCAGCCGCTAGAGTTCTTACTAGATCAAGAAAATATGATCATATAACACCGATTCTATCATCACTTCATTGGTTACCTATAAAGTTCCGTATTAATTACAAGGTCTTGCTTTTGACCTATAAAGCTCTGAATGGTTTAGCTCCAGTCTATTTAATGGATCTTCTATCGCCCTATAATCCATCGCGCTCTTTAAGATCACTAAATTCGAGGCTTCTGGTCATTCCTAGGATATCCAGATCCACCAAAGGAGGGAGAGCATTTTCACATTTAGCTCCGAAGCTCTGGAATAGCCTTCCTGATATTGTTCGTTGCTCAGACTCGTTCTCCCAGTTTAAAACTAGACTAAAGACGCATCTATTTAGCCAGGCATTCATTTACATTTTTTATCTTACAGTTACTGTAAATTCAGCCTCTACTTCATAAACGCTGGAGGAGAACTGGCCCCGACTGAGCCTGGGTTCTCCCAAGGTTTTTTTTTCTCCATTGGGTCATCTGATGGAGTTTTTCGGTTCCTTGCCACTGTTGCCTTTGGCTTGCTCAGTTGGGGATATTCATCATACCACTGATCAGATCTACCAAACTTGGATGTCTTTTTCCAGTAATAAACAAACACTGTTAAGTTGTTTTGATTGATACTGTGAAGCAGCTTTGATACAATCTGTATTGTGAAAAGCGCTATATAAATATATTTGATTTGACTTGACTTGACTAGAAGTAGAAGTGGTCTAAATATTAAAGGGGAACTTGGCAACTCTAGTCATTTCTTTGCTGATTTTCACGTTTGTTGTCACATGTTTTCTCATCGAGCTCCCCCTACAGCTGAGCGGCGTATATTTTCACATCACTGTCATAAAAAAACTCACTTGCGGCACCTTCCTCCCGCTTTCTACCGCTGCTCATGTGCATTTGTTATTATCGGAGCCGGCCAACTTTATCGTGTGGAGTTATGTCTACCGAGTGGGTAATACATCATACACAGTATCATAGAATTATGTCGAATTGCCCTAAAGCAGTTTGTGTTTCTCGCTCGTTCTCGCTTCTCACGAGACTTCCTATTTCCAATTTACCGGGACGTTAGTCCCCATGTGGCAAGGTTGTTTTTCCACCTGGGAACGCTGGAGGGAGCGGGGAAAGTCACCATTCTCTCCAGAACAGGTTATTAAACCATTCAAATGATTTCTAAACGGTTTTATCAAGTTGAAATAGTTGCCAAGTGCCCCTTTAAACAATGTACCTATATCTTCCGTGGAAGTCTCAAAAAAAAAAAAAAATGTTTGTCCAATCATTGCATTCAGTCCGAATGCAATGATAGGATGTCCTAGCTGCCTCTCAACATATGTATTTCCATACCTCCATTTCATAGCTACCAGACATCACGTCATCAGCGCGTTCAATGAGGCTATCGAGAGTTGTAGACAGAGTCACCGAGCGCTGCAAACAAACAGAAGCCAACTTTTACAGTTCCTCCTGAACCAAAACAACGAGCTTATGCTGCGCTCATACCATGTCATAAGCGTAATTACGAGATGACAACCCGTGACATCAGATTTATGCGTTTCTATGGCAACACTATCAACGCTGAAATGAACCTGCATCAGTCAGGTGGTGTAAGTCAGAGCTCTGTAAGATGTTTATGTTCATTATTATAGTAATGTTATGTGCTTCGAGACATGAGGTAATTTAACGCCGTCTCTCGTGACGCTTTGCAGACTCTGTTGTGAGAGATTCATGGCCGTTTCTCAAAACCAAGAATGCAAAGAACGGACTTGTGTTCTTGGGGAGAACGCTCTTGCTAGTTGTTCTTGGAAGAATGAACTTACAAGGTGACGAGCACACACAACGCTGCTGACAGTTTGAGGCGATGTGTTCTTGCTGGTATTGCGCAATACCCCCGCACAGCGCCGTCTTCAGTACCCAAACATAACAAGAATTATTGATGATAACAGCCAGGTTTTATCGCCCAAGCCTACCCTCAGCTCAAGGGATTACTCTACAGCTGTACACTCTCAATGTAATATATATTCATAACAATAAAGCAACGCAATCCTCAGATGTCCCTTGGTTTAAATGAAAATGTTATCACATTAATTAGAATGCAATTATATAATAACAGCGGTAAGAAAAGTAAAACTTTCTTACAGTTGTGGGTCTGGCTTTCGCCTGCCATTTTTGCTCTGCTGCTATGGTCTCTTGACTGTGGGGTAAAACGAGTTTTTAGCATGACTGGCCGGTTGGCTCGCTAGCTACACCCGCGTGCGCTTATGGAGATTCTTCACTACCGAAAACGTTTGAGCATATTTTCGATTCGCCATAAATTTTCGTAAAAATGGCAATATTTGAAATCTACACAGTAGATTTCTCACATCAAATGTTCTCAGAAGTGAATTTAGTGATGAAATAGCATACGAAATTGTAGAAAAACGACTTACCGTTGTTCTGCCTTTCTGCTCCCCGCTCCTTCCTTGAATGCCGAAATGAATCCTGGGATATTTCTGCCGTCAAGTTCACACAAGTTACCAACTGATGCATCCTCGGTAAAATGGGCATGTCAAGAACACTTCCGGGTTTTTTAACCGGTCTTGCCAAAATGCAAACTTGTGTATTGAGACAGTACTTGGGCAGCGACTGATGACGTTGCACAAGTCCACAAGAACACAAGTACAGACAAGAACGCAAATTGAGAAACGGCCCGTGTGTTTTGGAGGAGGCGTGGCTTTGGAGACGCTCTGAAGGGAGGGTGGGATCTAATGCTTTCAAAGATAGCTTGCTATTGCTAGCCGTTCTGAAATTGCCTACCCTACCTTAAACAATGAAAGTATACTTTTAAAGCATTTAGTAATCTTAGTTAATGTTAATTTCAACTTTTGATTTTAATTTCATTAATAAAATAAAAAATAATCCGTTAATATTATTTAATGGACCCAAGTTAACTTGAGCTAAAAATGACCAGTTGTATGTGATGCAGGCCGATCGATGCTATGTCCTGACTGGTGCACGGCACTTTAAAAACCACGTCATCTCTTCCTCTAGAGAGATCTTGTGTTCTGAGCAGAGAGGGTTTTAGATTATATAGTGCAGTGTGTGTGTGGTTATGTGTGTGTGTGAGTTAGGAGAGTTTGAATGTGGTAAGAGTGTTAGAGACTGAGTATTGCTTTGTTTGTATCTGAGGAACTTTGTCGGTGTATTCGACTCTGCCTGTTTTCTGACGCTGATTTTAGACTGCCCTTTTAATTTTGTTAGCCTGGTTTTGTAAATATATTGTGAATATTGAGGATTTGGGAAAGTAAGGAGTCTGACGCCATGTTTATCGTAAACTGGTTGATCTCTGTTTTTGGTTCGGGAGTAAGGTTTGTGATTGAATTTTTTTATTTATTTTTTTTTATTTAAAAGGGACTATGCACTTTAATCAACATGAGTACAAAGTCCAGATTTAGCCATACAGGCTTTTCTTTTTTGGCTTAGGGTTTAGGAACGAGGTTGTAAAATAAGAAAGTTTTGATTGTTATTTTGGCCCGGTCAGCTCCTGAATCAAGAGTCCCAAATTAAGACAATACATTCAACATTGTTCCAATTTCACTGCATTTCAGAGTCTTTCATGTTGCACCCTTTTCCCTGGATGGGGCGTAACAGTTAACAAAGATTAATAAGTACAGTAACAAATGTATTGCTCATTGTTAGTTGACTTTAATGCAATGCTATTTAATGGGATTTATTGTGAAGTGTTACCATTTTGCCTAAATAAATGTAACTAAAATTAAAATTATACCATTACGAAAAAATGGATATTAATTTTGAGATTAGCTAAAAATGACGACATTAAACAGTGTTATTAAATTATTAGTGGTTTTGAAGATTAATTTAAGGTGAGTGTTAGACAACTGCAAAGACAATATGTTAAAATAGGCTCTAAAAATGAGCAAGTACAATTAAATATTCAATATTGATTGAATGTTATTTTAGTGTTATTAGTATTTATATAAGTATTTTGAAAGGTTTGTTTAATTGTAATATTAGTTTAATCAGTAATTTTTTATGTGCTTTTGTCATTTGTATTAGTTTTTTTAGTGCTGTAATAAATCACATCTGACATAAAAGTTTGTAAATATGAATACATGTGTGTATATATACACACACACACACACACACACACACACATATTATATAATTACAAAGTTTTATGTTAGATGCAATTAATCGTGATTTATTTATCGACAGATTTTTTTACATTTCTGTTTAACTTTCATTCACATTTATTTCAGTTTTAGATCATTTTAGAACTTAAACTCATTTTATTGCAATTATTTGCCAAGGTAACATTTCTTTTCATTCAAGTTTAAGTTTTCCATCGAATGTGTATATTTTATTTAATTTCAGCTTCATTTCAATAAACAAAAACGATGTTTAAATACTTAAATATGTGGTTTGTTGAGGAGAGGTGTGCTATTACATATTTCTAACTGATCAGACTTGGCTGAGAGCACAGTTTCCACCTGATGGACGAGTGAAAATGAGTGAAAATACAATGAGTGGAAAAAATCCCACATATTCCCAATGAAAGAGCAACCAAAGCCATATATCTTGAGGTCAGTCTCTTTTGACACCCAGAATCGCATTAGCAGCGCACTAGAAATGATCTTGGCAAGAATCTATTTCTCGTTTCTATAGGTAAGCAACTTAATTATAAGTCCTCAGCAGAAATGCACAGAGCATCCAATATATTATGCCCTTTCAACAGTCCAATTACAGTGAATGTCAATTATGAGAATCATACATGAGACCGAAGGACATTTCCAAACAGCATCCACAAAAGGATGAACTGTTGGCGCTTCTCCTCTTCAACTGCTCCTCCTGCTGGTTACCATGGCAACAACCACACAGCCAGTCCCACTGTTGTAGCTGGAGACACACTGTACCGCATTCACCATCTCAGAAAACTCAGAAACGCCCTTTTATTTATAAACGGTATTGAGAGATATTTTGAGAAAGTTTTTTTTGTCCATACATTTGAAGTTGCCAAAATTGGTTAATAACATTCTTCAAAATATCTTCCATTGGAAGTCAACCTGTATGACTTCCAAAAGAAGATATTTTGAAGAATGTTATTGACCAATCGGATTGACACAAGGGTGAGTAAATAATGACAGAATTAATTGTCTTTATTGGCTGAACTAACCCTTTAGAGGATTAGTTCACTCCAGAATTAAAAATTCCTGATAATTTACTCACCCCCACGTCATCCAAGATGTTCATGTCTTTCTTTCTTCAGTCGAAAAGAAATTAGGTTTTTGAGGAAAACATTCCAGGATTTTTCTCCATTTAGTGGACTTCAACGGGAACCAATGGGTTGAAGGTCCAAATTGCAGTTTCAGTGCAGCTTCAAAGGCTCTACACGATCCCAACCGAGGAATAATGGTGTGTTCACATCGAACGCGAATAGAGCGTCAAATACGCGTCTATCGCGTCTAGTTAGACGCTTGAACATTCGCTCGAGTTCAAATTTTTCAACTTGCGCGGAAGACATTCGCGCGGAAGACGCGTCGCGACCCGACGCGTCGCGGCAAACGCGTCGCCCAATTCGCGTCATTCGCAACGCCCGGCGCGAATGATGCGTCTATTCGCGTCTTTGCATTGACTTTGTATGTAATCTACTCGCGCAAATAATTAAATTCGCGTTCGGTTTGAACACACCATAAGGGTCTTATTTAGCCAAACGATCGGTCATTAGGCCTATCAATTTTTTTTTAAATGTATATATACTATATTTAACCACAAGTCTTTCACTAGCTCTGTGATGTGCTACACATTATGTTATCACGTTGGAAAGGTCACTCGTGATGTAGGCGGAAGTACCGAGCCAGTGTTTACAAAGCAAACGTGCAAAGACAAAAAAAAAGGTAAAACAATGATGTCGGACGATTTTGAAGTTGGAGGAGAAAACGAGATGGAGTTTGTCGTCCTACCCTACCTTTTCATGTCACATTGACTGGAAAAGGTACATCGACCTGTTTAACGTGATTAAATCACGCGTGAAGTCGTGGACCTGCATCGCAGAACTATAGTGCAAGACGAGCATTTGTAGTTAAAAGTATATAAATGTTTTTTTTTTTTTTTTTTTTTAGAAAATGACTGAGCGTTTCGCTAGATACGACCCTTATTCCTCATTTCCAGTGCACTGCTATTGCCACGGCCGCATTAACAATAGGGCTAGGCGGGGCTAAAGCCCCGGGGCCCGAACAAGGAGGGGGCCCTTGATTGGCTGTGGAGCAGATAATACTAGCCATCTGATTGCCAAAGCCTTACCACGCAACGCCCCCCACAAATTAGCCCTGTTATTTAGTAGCGCTTTGCCGAATATTCCATGCATTATCATGGAATCATTATCATTAATATTATAGTGACCGTTCGCAAAGACCCGCCTTTTTTTAGTTAAGTACTGTGTGACAAGCCAGGCGGCTCTCACGAGTCACGCACATCATGTTCTCACTCACACACTAACGTTACACAATTGACTACGAGAGAGAGTTCAGAGCAGCTTACTGTTGATATGAAACAAAGTCTCAACTTTCAAATATTGTAATTAAATAATTTAAACCATACCGTTTTCAAGTTCAAGTCCACCGACGTTAATCTACTGACAGCATTGTTGTCTGACAAAATTGCATATTCGGCGTTATGATTGGACAGGTCGCCTGTCAATCAAACCCCCGTGGGCAGCAGGACAGGGCATGGTGAAATGAAACGTCACGTTTTTAATTTAACATAATACATTTATTCTATATTTAACTTGTGAACGATCGACCTGCTGCTGCACATAGGCCTATAGATAGCTGCCTGGAGTGCCTGCGCCTTATTAGAATATAGCTACGCATCAACCAATAAATCGCCTCCACCCTTCACTTCATTCTAGAGTCTAGACTATTTTTTAAAACACAGCGTCATCGTCGACCCCACAAATTTTCGGTAAGTTTGATTATTAACTTGATGGATGTTTGATCTTGCTTTTTGTGTTTGATCAAACTCTATATTCGCCTAAAGGGCTGGCGATAATATATCCGGTAGAAATATGTAAATTTTGCTGAGACATCATGATGTAAGTTTATAAATTAAACGCGTTTTTAATCATTGTGGTTTGGATACAAATTATTTTAAATGATAACTTGAAGCGGTTTTGCACAGCGCACTTGAGTTCCGACCCTGAGGTCTTAAAGTGACAGTAGCTGCTAATAAAGCTGCTGTCGCCATTTGTGTCCATAATGTTAATCAAACATCAGAAAGAAAGTAATTTACTGCCCTTGAATGAATCACTTTTGTAAAATTAATAAGAATGAATGTTGAATTTATAGTGAAAATTATGTTTTGTATATTTGATTACTTTATACAATATAATATTATTCAGTGCTTTACATTTTTCAAGGTCGATTTCTTATGTGCCTTTGTTCTATTGTTATTTGTGACTCTTGTCATCGGTAAGCTTCGAGATTCTTTTCTTAAGTTACTATTATTGAAATTGGTCACAAGAATTATGAAATGTTAGTCCCATTAAATTTTGATATGATAAAAAATCGTTTTAAAAGTAATATAACTTAACTGTGAAGTATATCATAGATGGATAAAATGACTCGTATAATGATAGAACATTTAGCTCATGTAGTTGGTGACCTGTAGTGGTGGGGGGCCCTGCAGTAACTCATGCGATTGTGTTTTCTGAGTGTCAAAAGAGCCCGACCTCAACATGGCTTTGGTTGCTCTTTCACTGGGAATGTGTGGGATTTTTTTTCACTCATTGTATTGTCCATCAGGTGGAAACGGAGAGGCGGTATTAACATTAAGTGACATGGGCATCTGACGCGCAGATGCCAATGGCACATGTCACTATGCGTATTGGCACATCCGGTGGCACATCCGGTCTCCATTGGCATGTGCCAGTGGATAGTGTCATGTGTCAATGACATTATTGGCATGTGCCAGTGGATAGTGACATGTCACTGACATTATTGGCATGTGCCAGTGGATAGTGACATGACAGACATTATCGCGACACTCTGACACTGTCGCGGAACTGTTTGCCGTCTTGTGACAGTAGTGACTGACAAATGAGCTGAGCAGCTATACTGACGTAATTGCATACCTGCCAACTTTTGAGTTTTGCTCGGCGTGAGATTTGTTGACGGGGTGAGGGGGGGGGGGGGGGTAGGAGGGGGGGGGGGGTAGCGACAAATGAGATTTGTTGACGGGGGGGGGGGGTAGAGACGAGTGAGATTTGTTGACGGGGGGGGGGGGGGGGGGGGGTAGAGACGAGTGAGATTTGTTGACGGGGGGGGGGGGGGGGGGACCTCGCGCAAGGTCTCTCGCTCGCTCTACGCGGTTTGGACCACAATCTCTGTCTCGCATGCACGCTCGCTCTAGATAACGGGAGATTTTTAACGAATTTGCGGTATAACTAGTCGATCACGAGTGGCTCAACAGGTAGATATATAGATAAACTCATCTTCCAGGCATTTGACCGCCCGGGTTGACACTTCAGCGTGAGAAATCGGGAGTGTGGCGTGTGAGCGTGTGAAACCAATCAAATGCGGGTGTCTCACGGCCAATGCGTGAGAGTTGGCAGCTATGTAATTGTGAAACAAACGCCTATATAAATTGCCTATTTTAGTGATGTTTTTTAAATAAATTAAACGTTTTAAAGTATTATTTTTTTTCTCAAACATGTCAGTTTGTGACACATCAGTAGTCTATGAGTGGCATATAAGCCACTGAATGTTCAAAAATGTAATGCCAATGTTGTTGATCACGCAAACTGCCCATCCTAGGAAACACAACGAATAAATCAGACGTTACTACGAATAGCGCATGAACAGTCGCATCTGTTAGGCTACTACTCAACTGTAACCTTTAATTTTGCATGATGCTGCATGCACGCCAGTAGGTGTCAGTAAGTCCACACTGGCCAGCGCAAAATAACCTAAAACTTGCGACAGTTGAGGAACATCTACGGACTACGGGTGGTGTATTTGTCGTTTGTATTAGTAGCAACTAGCAAGTACAGTAAGAAGGTAGCAACAAAAAAAACGAGTTGGCTAATCAGAGTCTGATGTCGATATAAGTAAACTACAGATAATGAACGGTTTACTACTTTCGGTCAAACATGAACGGTAAGTCAAGCGGTTTCTTCGTCGCTATTGAGGATGGATAACGTTAGATGATTAGGCTACGTTAACTTTAGTCAATGTAGTGTAAAGCATCGAGGTAAAAATTCCCGAAAAACGAATACCCTTAAATATAAATAACTTAGAATGATGTAGATTTCATTGATTATTATATATGTATAACGTTAATATGTAGTGTTATAGCTCTAGTATAAAAGCATAGGCCTGCTCTGTCATATCGTAAAATGTTAGGCCTATATTTGCATACCACTACAATTTATAAACTATTAACTTAGGCCTATAAAATTGTTATTATATAGTATTATATGATAAAATATTAATAGATTAACGCAATTGTATATTAGGTGCGTATTGTATTGTATATAATATATGTTTGCCCCTTAAGGTCTTCAAACATTCGAAGACAGTATTAGTTTAATTAAGGCCAATGAAGGAAACAATTGCCAGCTATGCAGACAGGCTGTGGTTGGGTCAGAAGAGCACCTGGAAAAAAAGCATTTTCAATATGCTGTGCACTTTAAAGATGGTGATTTTGGTGAGCATATATTGGTTTTGTAACATATTTTATTCACTAAACCATTAGTTTCATTATACACTACTATTTTCTTTATGTGCTTCCTAACAGTTCTGTTCACTGTACCATGCTTTTGTGACAAAATTGACAAATTAAAAAGAAGTCACTGGCATTGCTTTAAGTGTGACAGGATTTTACAAAGGCGAAATGCATTTGAAGATCATCTGCAGAAACATGGTAGGAATTAATTATTATATTACATGATTATTAATCATGCTATTGCCAAACACATAACCTATTAAAATTACTGTTATCCCTGACTTAATATACTTGTTTTGCAGGTTGCATGGTAACACCATTCAAAGACCTGCAAAAGAAAAGTATGAATTTGTTAATTTTATATTTGCATAGTTATAATTTTCTGTTGATATTTCAAGCCTACGACACTTAATGTTTTCAGTCGTTTCAATAGCATTTCATTTAATTTCATTTCAATGGCATTTAGTCTTGGTCTACAGTATGTGTACATAACATGGTCCATAGCTATTAATTAAGCCTGGTACATAACAACATATGACATACTAATCAAACTCACTCGCTAATTCTGAAATTGCCACTGTTATTTATTTACATTTTTAGGTGAGCCAAAGAAAAATGAAAATGCAGCGAGTGCTCCTGTTGGTGAGCAGAGCTTTATGTGTTGCCACTGCTCATCCTCTTTTACTACAGCAGGGAGTCTTCGTAGACATGAAAATGAGTTTCATGCAACAACCGATCCTGTTTACTGTGTTGATGTGCAGCAAGGTGTCTTCATCACAGCCAAAAATAGTAGAGGCCAAAGAGTCCCAATACATATGCAGAAAAGCACCACCTCTCAAGTCATTGCCTGTGAAGTAGCAGAGTGCCGGGAGTTCATGACTCTGGCTAAACTTAGTGGAAAGCCTGGTGCAGAGTGTGAGCATTTAATCAGAGTTTCTTCTGCTCCACCATACATTCCTCCTGAGCCTGTTAGAGAAGAAACTTTGAAGACGATGCAGGAAAAAGGACTGATGTCCACCACCAGAATGACGGAGTGCACTGAACTTAACAGTTTAGCGTCATCAGAGGGAATCTGCTCTGTTTTTCCTATTTTCTTTGAGAAACATGGATATTCTGGCCGATTTGTTTACTTTTCCATTTATTCAGGAAAGAAAGAAAGATGGTGCCTCTTTGGGCGGACAAGAGTGTCCTTTGACAAATTGTTGGGAGACTGGTATTGCCTTTGTAAAAGCACAAAGAAACAGTATCGATGCGTCCATATCTATATGGCAATGTGGTGGCTCTTCCAAGAAAGAGAAGATTTATTAATTGAGTCTTCCAGAGCAGACAGTAACTTGTCAGGGGACCCCTCTGAAAACGAAGAGATTGAACTTGGTGTTGAAGGTGAAGGACTAAAGAAGCACCAATTAGTTGCAATGACCAACTATCTCTGGGAAAACAAAAGAATACCAGAAGTGTTGCCACAGAAATTAAGGACTCAGGCAAGTCAGGTCCCGATAAGGTTTGAGCCCACAGAGGAAACATGTCCTTATTGCCCTGGGCCCACCCCACCAGGTCTTACAGAACCAGTGGTTGCAACAAAGAATGCGTCAGTCTACGACATAGATTCAGTGAAGAAAGGTTTGTACATTAGATTAAAAATGAAAACATTTGCAAATGTGTGATAATGCCACAGGAAAGGAAGGTTTTTTTTTGTTCTCTCTTCTAATAAAGGTGTTACAGTGTGTGTAAAATACTGCCTGGCCTGCAAGACACCAGTCAGGTTTCAAGAATACACTTCAGGTTTTCATAATTTCAACAATAGTATTATTTTGACAACTCGTCTATGTGCAATGATGACATCTGCCCTAAAGGTAAGAAAAAGTTATTTGTAATCCATATGAACAGCATGTCAAATTGATTTTAATGTATGTATTTTAAGGTATATTTTTTTAATTACCACACTTTAAAGACAAACACGGCCATTGGGCGATTTCTGTCAATGATGGAGGACCTTCTTCAAGTTACAATTCACCACAACACCCTGAGGAAAGCAATTTTTCATTTCTGGGCAATGAAAAGATATAGCTATGACTTTTCCTGTATTCGCTGTGGCCATGAACCACCTATCCTAATTGCTGATGGTAATTGGAAGGTGGCATTTGATTTACCTAGTAAGCTATTTATAGAAATTACAGTGTAATAATAATATATAAATAACAGTTATTTATGATTGGTGTAGCGAATTTATGACGTAATTTTTCCACTAGTCAATCTCCTGAAGAGACCATGTACTCAGAATGTACAACCAAGTGACCTTAGAGTTGATGTTGATGAGAGATGGTCATCATTGGAAAAGGAATTAATTTGTGTTGGTTTCAGTAATGGTAAGAACTAAACTAACAAACATTGATTTATGTGATCACATGGATTGTCATTTAAATACTACATAATTGCTAAGATAGATAATTTGTCCTTTCCCCCTACATCACACATAGAAACAAAGGAGAGAAACCCTTTCTCCAGTGAACTGTCCTACTCATCTTTTGCCCCTTGGCTTGGATCCTCCTGCAGAGCTGGAAAAGTTTTAACAAAAACAGAGATCCTCAAAGGGTTTTCAGATCGTCTAAGTGACAAGTCACCTCCTGTGGACTCGCATGCTGTTGAGGACACAGTACTAAAATTGCTTGAATCCAAAAAGGTATTACTATGCCATAATTATTACTTATAAACACACATTTTATTTTGAAGCAAAAAAACTAAATAGTTACATTTCTTTTTCAAGCCTTCCAAAAGTGAGCTGCTGGCAGCATGTGCACAACTTGGAGTATCTGTTGCTGGCTCTGCCTCAGATATCATTAATCGCTTGGAGGAGCTACTTCTATACAAAGACATTTACCCCAAAATGTTCATCAAACTACAGAAGACTGGAGGTATGGCAACCATGTACAGTTTTTCAATTGAGTTTGTTAGAAGATATCTTTTAGCTTTTGTCTATTCTTTTTTTCAGGTGGTGTTCTCCATGTTGGCTGCCCACATGCAATTGTTTACGTTTGTTCACCTCTTTGGTGGCAAGAGTCAGCGAGGGACCACGTTGACGCTCTTCTGAATTTAAAAACTCCACCGACTATCTACATTTCAGATGTAGCTGGACGTGTTGCACGACATGCTAACAATAGAACTCGACAGGCATTTTTCAGGCCTTTTGATGGCAGACTGTGTGAGGCCACAGCTGAAAATGTGGCCAAGGCCTCAGCTAAGGAGCTTGTTGTCCATTTACCCTGGGTTAAAACCATGACTGAAGGTGGACGTGTCCAGAGTCAAGGTAATGAAGCCACTGAAGCACTTGACAAACCTCACCCTATCACAGGAACGTCAGATAGACTTTCATTGTATGACCGCTTTCATCAACGTAACCAAAAACAGGAAAAAGAGAAACTGAGAAGCCTTGATCTTGTCCCAGAGCTCCTTGGTCTCATTAACTCTTCAATGGCAGAGCAACTCAACCGGGAACTTGCCAACTCTCGATACTTTCTTTGTCAGCTGAAAGATGTTCATTTTATGTTTGCACTTCGCTTGGTGTTCCATTTGCATAACTGTAAAGTGAATAAATCATTCATGGACAAAATGCTGAGACAGACACAAGGGGCAGCTGAAGTTGGCCTGGATGGCAGACTGAGTCTCTTCACTACATGTGAGATTGATAGAAATCTTATCTTAATTTGTGCATTTAACCTTATAACTATCTTGCATAAACGTTGATCTAATCACTGTGAATTGTTACAGATAGAGGCACTGACTCAAGATTTCAAATTCCTGAACGGATCAAGGAAAAGAAGAAAGAATTAATCTCGGGTGAAGGACTACACTTTAACACATCACTTTTCCCCATCTTAAAGGAAAACAAGGTATCATTGCAAATATTTAGATTTGGTTTAGCACAAATTGATTTTCAATAACAAAATCATGCCATGTTGGAAATGTCATCATAATAATTGTGTTATCATTCTACATGCCATTATTTACCTGTAGGACAAGCTTTCTGAATTGTACTGCACTGTACAAAATCATACTTCAGTCCTTGTGCAAGTTGACAACTGTACAGCAACAGTTAAAGACCTACAGTCACTATATCCAGCACAATCCATTTTACCTGAATCAGAAGACATCCTACCCAACCAACCATGGCTGACTGATGAAGTATGTACTGTGTTTTTTGGGTTACATGGGTATTAATGTAATCATGGTTTACGAGGACACTTCCTGTCCTGTGACTTTCTTTTTTTTATTCTAAAAATGCAGGAAGTTTTCTGTGATGAGTAGGTTTAGGGGTACGGTTAATGTCGGGGGAAAGAATATACATTTTGTGAAGTATAAAAACAATTTAGTATGAAACATTAACACGTATTTATGTGTAATAGGCTGTCAATACTAGAGTAGCACAGCTTGCATCTACAACACCCAATGTAAGTACATATTCTATTTTCTAAGAGATTTGATAAAAAATACTTATTGAATTAATTATATACTGTATGTATATATATATATATATATATATATATATATATATATATATATTAATATATATATATATTTTAAATGTAATAATTATTTATATTTATATTTTCTGCAAGTTTGTGATGCTCCCGACATTTACATTTATTTGCTGGTGGAGAGACTGGATCACTCAAACAAAAATATCCCCTCGAAATGTATCATGCTTGAAGGTATACTGTTCATGTACACGCAATCACACACACACACACATATATATATATATATATATATATATATATATATATATATATATAATATGTGTGTGTGTGTGTGTATGTAGATTGTTATGGACTGTTTTGTAATAGCAATTATTACACAGAATTGTTTCTTTTATTTTGAAAAGAACCTTAAAGGAAGTGACACTGTGGTTTTTCCTCGATGTGTCAGTAAGAGTGAGAACCCTGAGTTTGGGAACCACTTCATTTTGTGGGTTAGTTGAAATAATTAGATTCTAAAAAATTATTTTAATATTAATTCTTTTTTTAATTCTATTTTTATGTACATCTTTTCCTTTTAATATCTTCAAACTCAAAGGTGTTCTGTGGTCAAAGTCATGAGATCCGGGTGTTTGATTCCATGGAGCTTTACAAAGATATACCAAAGAGTCATATGGAAATACTTTGGTAATGTATTTCTACCCTTTTTTAAATATCTGTGCTGCAGCATTTTAGGTACATTTAACATTTACATTTATGCATTTGGCAGACATTTTTTATCCAGAGCGACTTACATTGCATTTCAAGGTTCACATTTACATTCTTATCAGTTCTTACTTTCCCTGGGAATCAAACCCAACGCTCTACTGTTTAAACTACAGGAAAGCTATACATATAAAGCACATTGACCATTCAGTCAAACTGCATTAAAGATGCATTTTTGTCTACTGTGAAGTAACCATGTGTAATCTCTTAGTCATAAATGACTATATGTTATATTTCAGATTAATATAAAGGCAGGGTAATCTGAATGAACTTTCAATACAAATGATCAGTCTGGATGCACTTTCATATTACATTCAGATCAGCAGTGTGTAATAATGTTCTTGTCTGTGACTCTGTCTATGCATCTTTTTCTTCATCAGTGATGCCTTCAGTAACACATGGAAACTTGCTGATTGGATTATCTCTTATCCACCACAGTGGCTGCAGAGCAAGGGTGATGCAAACAACTGTGGAGTGTTTGTATGCACTGTAAGACATAAAGCCTATAATAAATATGTATTTTTATATTTGTAGTTTCAAAATTTTTAGCTAGCTTTAAAGAACATTGTTTTTATTTCATCAGAAAAAGACTGGTAAAATGTTATGGTCTGACTAATTTAGAAAATACACAACTAATGTTTCATCTTTCATTTTTGTTCACCTTGAACAGATGGCAGAGATGGAGCTGAAGGGCTTCAGGTTGAGAAAAGAGACCATTGGTCTGTCACAAACACAATATCTACGAGAATATCATGCAACAGACTTAGTAAAAGATGTTGTTGTAGAGGTTGGTTGTCTTATTATTGTTTTAACTCGAAAAATGTTTCAGACTAATAATTTACAGGAACAGAACATTGTTATTATTTTTCATTATAGGAATCAATGAAAATACCAGAAAAACCGATGGAGTGTATGGCAGGTGACTTGCGTGTGTGCTGTTTTCAGAAAGTGGGCAAAGGGTAGGCCTTGTTTGTTTTGACTTTTTACTGTATATTTTTAGGTGAATACACTTATTATACCATGTGTATCTTATTCACAGGCCATTGTATCCCAGTGTTGTCAAGACCTTGTGGGTACAGTGTGACATGTGTTTGGGCTGGCTACACACAGATTGTGCTGGAGTGAAAGAAGCAGATGTCAAAAAAGGCACTTTCAAATGTGGATGTGATTTGACACAACCATACACTTTTGATGAGTAAGTTTAAATAGAAAGCTTTTACTGTCATTAAGAAACATGGAGTTGGATCATGGTCTAGCCCATAATGACTTTTTATTTTTATTTTCACTGAAAAGTTTGATCATGCTAGAAATAAATAGGAACAAAAGATACTCAACATTAATATTATGGTACTTCAATTCAGGTTTCATAATCAGTATAAAGCTACATAAACTTTGATTTAGCTAACCACTTATTAACAACCTTTTGTGGTGCCACTGGTTCATTGTCATCTTCTGAATAATCAGCTATTCTATAGCCTGTTTTTTGTTCTATGCTATGTCATAACCTGATGTTGATGACATCTACATTATTGTTTCTTTGTAGCACTCGGAAGGCTCTGAGACTTGGAATTGAAAACATAATCTCAGATCAAGACATAAAAGTGAGTACTATAAAATCACAATTAACATTTTATTGGCATATATATATATATATATATATATATATATATATATATATATATATATATATATATACACACACCATTTTAACACAATTCTGTTCCAACAGGCTTTACATGAAGCTTTTCACAATGGAGACATCAAATCCTGTCGGTTTTACCTGTGGAAACATCCAGAGACATCACTGAAATTCAAGCAGCACTTAAAGCCAAAGCAGTGCCATTTCAGCGAAAGTGATGTGAGGAATCTTATTGTTTTAAGCGTTTCACATTTTACTTGCAGTATATGTTATTGTTATATTACAACAAGTTCCTTATTATCCTAAATGATTCAATATTATCATATTTAATAGCTGATTAAACTTGCTGACAAAATAAAGAGAGCAGTGGATGCAGATGAGGATCTTGAAAACCTGAACTACATATTTGATGTTATGATTCCAGAAGTATGTGGTAATTATCTTAATGATTGAGGTTGATTTGTGTTATTTGTTGTTTGATGAAAAACTACTTTTTTCTTCTTCTTTTTAAGGTGACCATACTTCTTCTACAAAGATTGGAGAAGATTTGCCGCTATGCGGTTGAAGTTGTTATGGCCTCTGGCATAGTTAAGTTACAATAATTTGAAGTATGCTAATGCATCAACTGCATTTATTAAAAGGGGGGAAAAAGCCATTACTTTAACTTACATATTTGTCGAGTCTCTTTTCTGTCTCTGCTTACTGAAAAAGGTGTATGCATTTTAAAAGCTACCATTGACTAAACATTGGGGATTAGTCTACAATAACAACAAATTCATTTAATATATATTCCTTCTGGAGATGCCCACATGTTTTGTTCAAATATTTGACTTGCTGTATCCACATTATAATAGATATCCAGTTTAATATAGGATCTAAAGATGTACACTACTCTGCATTGTGAAAAGCCAGTGTCAAGGTCAAGGTTCATAATTAATTTAACAATGGTATGTGTCACTTTACAATGGTTTGGGGCATTTTATCTCATACTAGTTTACAATTATTTGAAATACCTGATTGTTAAGTGTCAATTTGTGGTGCACAAACAACATACTCCTGCTTGTAAGTACCACTTTAATAAGAACATTTTACTAAAATAGCTAAATAGTTTCTACTGTATATTCTTGTATAGTTACAAATGACACAGCTGAACTGTCGGTCCTATATGCAAATAGAGATAAATGTGTTATCATAACAACTGTATACAATATGTAGGTATTAAATACATTGTCTAAATGATAAAAAAGAACCATAGTAAATATAAATGCATACAACGGACCACGATATTAAAAATATGGCGAAGCCCAATGTTTGTAAAAATTAAGACCGAGATGTAATGTCTGAAAGCATCGTATTATTAATCAAATGTTCTGCCGTTCATCACACCATACATAGCAGATAGCAGCATGTGTCATTAGAGGTGTCACGTCATACAGCAACATGTTCCGCAACAATGTCAGTGGCACATGACGCAGTCGTCTGGTGCATGTGGTTTTCATTGGCATGTGTCAGTGGATAATGGCTTGTGCCAATAAACCTTGTGACGTGTCAGTGGATAGTGGCATGTGCCAATAAGTGACATGTTGATGGATTGCTTTATGTGCCAATGACATTGTCGCGGTACATGTCGCCGTATGTTATGACCTTATCACACTCCAGTAGCGTAGCCGCTGTCAACCGGAGAATTATGTAGATGTGATGATATGACATCTACAGAAAGAATGCATGTTCAGATTTATAAAAATTGGTTTATTTCTTATTACATAATTCCTTAAATGTATTTGTAAAATATTAAAGCTAGATGAGTATAAGCAAAAACAAAGTAATCAGAGTCTGTCTGATATCAATATAAATAATTAGTAAATAATTTACTTACATAAATTATAGCTCAATAATATTGATATATTATATATTATATAAATTATCCACTAATTATTAATATCGACATCAGACTCTGATTACTCGTTTTTTTAATTGAATTTTTGCTACTGTATTACTGTACTTGCTACTCAAACAAATGACAAATACACCACCCGTAGATGTTCCTCAACTGTCACCACATGTTACTTTGATAAAAAAAAAACTTTAAAACTTTTAATTTATTTAAAAAACATCACTAAAATAGGCAATTTATATAGGCGTTTGTTTCACAATTACGTCAGTATAGCTGCTCAGCTCATTTGTCAGTCACTACTGTCACAAGACGGCAAACAGTTCCGCGACAGTGTCAGAGTGTCGCGATAATGTCTGTCATGTCACTATCCACTGGCACATGCCAATAATGTCAGTGACATGTCACTATCCACTGGCACATGCCAATAATGTCAGTGACACATGTCACTATCCACTGGCACATGCCAATAATGTCAGTGACACATGTCACTATCCACTGGCACATGCCAATAATGTCATTGACACATGACACTATCCACTGGCACATGCCAATAATGTCAGTGACACATGTCACTATCCACTGGCACATGCCAATAATGTCAGTGACACATGTCACTATCCACTGGCACATGCCAATGGAGACCGGATGTGCCACCGGATGTGCCAATACGCATAGTGACATGTGCCATTGGCATCTGCGCGTCAGATGCCCATGTCACTTAATGTTAAAACTGCTACTGTGGAAACGGTGCAACCCATTGGAGATGGTCCTCACTGCAGAACACGAAATCCAGGGGGAGGAGTTGAATCCAGATCCAACTCCTCCCACCTTACATAAACCTAAATCTCCGCCCCCTGATCCCTAACCCCACCCCCAATCCTACCAAACTCCACCCCTTAGATCTGGATCCAACTCCGCCCCCTGGATCTCGTGTACTGCAATGAGGTGCTACTGACCCATTGGTCCCCGGTGAAGTTCACTATATGGAGAAAAATCCTCTAATGTTTTCCTCAAAAACCTTAGTTTCTTTCCGACTGAAGAAAGGAAGACATGAACATCTTGGATGACATGGGGGTGAGTAAATTATCAGGACATTTTAATTCTGGAGTGAACTAGTCCTTTACAACGTCTGTGCTGATTATGCAGGAGAAACACACAGACAACGGCGCCTCCTCCTGGTCACAGATAGCAGGACACCATCATCTGTTACCATTCGGAGAACATTATAAAAGTATATTATTCACTCCTTCCAACTGAATAGAGAAATGACACACATGAGCCAAGAGAGAGAGAGATTTACGTGCTTCTGCAACAGGCTGAAGGCTATTTTGGGCGAGATTGTGACAGATGGGAAGACGGATGGCCTTCACATGCAGCAATCAGCTGGTTCTTGTGCAGAATATTTTCTTAACATCAGAAAGATGAGGTAATTTGGCAGCTCCTGGTGGACATCACTAATCATCCAGTTTCTGTGTCCACTCAAAACATTTTCCAAATAACGGCTGAAATGGCAATTATAAAAGGCAGAATATGGCACGAACCCCACATCCAAACACAACCTCTTTCAACAGTATAAAAATATTTCAAATGTTTTTCCAAAACCCGTGAGTCACATTATGTGGCGATACTGTGCAAGAGAATGCATTTGTGTAATTTCGATAAATGCGTTCCCACATGCCTGTCATGATATTATCATGATCATATCATAAATGACTTTTAAAAAAATGAGTTTTGCTTGCTTGTTTGGCTTTTAAAAATTATGTTTTATTTGGCAAACTGAAACAGAAAGATTTTTTTAATTATTATTTTGATAAAAAATGAATAACTTTATTCAGCATGGATTTCTATTTCAAATAAATGTTGTTCCTTTGAACTTTCTATTCCTTAAAAACCCTGAAAAACAATGCATCACGGTTTCCACAAAAATGGGAAGCAGCAAAACTGTTTTGATTTGATAATAGTTGGTAATAATATTTTTTTGAGCAGCAAATCAGCATATTAGAATGATTTCTGAAGGGTCATGAGACACTGCTGAAAATTCAGCTTTACATAATAGGAATACATTAGCCTACATTTTTTAAATATATTCAAATAGAAAACAGTTATTAAAACTTGTAATAATACTAGTGCTTTTACTGTATTTTTCATTATATAAACGCAGCCCTAAAGCACAAGAGACTCTTTCAAAAGCATTTAGAAAAATATCTTGCCAACCCCAAATGTTTGAACACAAGAAATACAGCAACAAAACCAGCATGAAGTGATTCTTCACAAACCATTTATAATTCAACTAGAGAAAAAGCTCCAGAAATATTAAGTATTATCATAATTCATGCTACTAGTGATTCAACTCCTGAATCTGCAATGACGAACCTCTGCACCCTCAAAACTATGTCAAGCCTGTTTATGTCGAAACTATTCCGGTTTAGTTCTGCTGCTATTTTTGTTTTGTGCTGAAAAAAAGCTGTCGTAAAGGAAGTGGCACAGCATTTCTGATCAGAAGCGAGGTTGTATGATTACTGCTAATAAATTTCTTTAGTCTACACACTTATAATATCAGGTTGCTTCGGGACCCAGGTTTAGTCTGGGGGTCTTAAAATGCTACCAGGCCAGTTAAGAAGTGTTTGTTTGGGATTAGTGCGCACTGGCACTCATCTAATCAGTGTAAGTGTAGGGACAAATGCCTGATCTCAAGCTATATATATCTAACCCCTCGCAACCTAAATGCAACTTAATACCCAGAACAGTCCAGATCTGGTGAGATGGATATTTTCATCTAATAAAATCGCACAGAGTGAAATGCATGTTTTAAGAAAGCCAATTCTGAAGTTATTAGGTAGCACCGGGCCGACATAAGATCCACACTAGCTAGTGAGTGCACACCTGGAGCGCGTGCCAGGCCGGATCATGCCCTTACGTCACCGGCCCCACCATACTAATCGACACAGACACTAATCCAGCTCTTCTATAAAGCCTTTCTCCTCTACCCAGGAGGAGAGAGAGAGAGAGAGAGAGAGAGAGAGAGAGAGAGAGAGAGAGAGAGAGAGAGAGAGAGAGAGAGAGAGAGAGAGAGAGAGAGAGAGAGAGAGAGAGAGAGAGAGAGAGAGAGGACAGGAGAGGAGTTTAGGATAAAGACAGTAAGGCAATCATAGAGGGACATGACTGCTTGATGTGCTGTGACATTTCAGTGCTCGATTGGAGTATCAGCTTGCAGTGTTTTTCCTATTGTGCCTGCCATTAAGCCTAGGGTTGCAGGCCTTCATTGTGCAGGGCGCTCTCAGGCTTCGCGCTGGAAGGACGGTGCCCCCCGATGGGGCCTGTGGAGGGGCAGTGCTGTGGGACCTGCCCCTCTCTGCCCCCTATTATCATCCCAGGCCTGGGCAGCGTGGAGCTCTGCAGCACCCAAGAGGACGACTGCCTTCTTCCCACAGACGGGTAGGACACCATACATATTCAGTGTGTGTGTGTTTGTGCAAGACTGAACAGATGGCTTGTGCTGGAAATATGTAATAGGGGACAAACACTTATGATGGTAATGCCTTTTAGGCCTAAGACGTGGTAGATACGCTGGATTTATAGCTTAATGGCATGTTTGTAAACAGACGATGATTTAGCTTTTCACTTTAAATTGTGTCAGCAATTTTCAAGGGGGAAAAAGCCACATTTAATTTGTAATTAAAAGGAATATTTAACCATGTATACATTTTTACAGTAAAAACAAGTATAAAATATGAAAAATGTGCAGTTGTAAAAATTCCTCCCCATAATGCCTGAAACATCATCGGTTTTTCTGGTACATTTCAGGCTACTACAGCTGCCAGATTTTACTGTAAAAAAATAAATAAATACATGCAATACAATATATATATATTGTGATATCTCCGCTTAAAAGCTTAATATAGTACATCCTAGTTTACCTGCATTCTATACAGGAAATATTGGCGTGATTGTTTATATCATTGCAAACGGTAAACTGTATTATCACACAGCCTTATATATAAAGTTGGATAAAATTAAATCCAATTTTATTTGCATATACAGACAGTACACTTACGTAAACCAATAAATACTATATAGCCAATCTCAACTGCCTCATTTTTTATTTCATCACAAAAAGTTACTATTATCACACAGCTCTTTATATAAAGTTGATTATAGGTATATGTCCAACTTTATCCCGTATACTCGCATAAAGCAATATAGCAACTGTTGATTGCTCCTATCATCGCAAAATGTAAACTATATTATCACTCATCTCTAATCTGCTAAATACGATAAGGCATGAAGATATTAAAATATTATAAACATGAAAATCATGGTTTTCTGTGAAGCTGCTGATAGGTGGGTTTGGAAAACAGTCCTGGTTCATTCATGATCACATTTTACATAATTTTTTTCACTTTTATTACATAAAACAACTTCAAAGTGCTTATAGTGCTTTTGTATTCCCTGAATATCAAAGTGAGCTACAGAAACTTATGATCATTTTGGGGTGACATTATAACTTTAGTGCTATTTTCTCCGTTTAATCAACCTGCGTTTACCATATTATCGGTTAAAGTTATAAGACTCTATAGTTGCTCCAAATGGCCACCAAATTATGAGTGATCATGTATGTTATGGGCGTAAAAGTGTGGGAAAATCCAGCTGCTGAATAAGAGACGTGTGTCCTCAATCTGTGAGCTAACCTGTCGATAGCATGCGTAGCTTCTGCCTCGTGCCGGACAGAAATCTGTTCCGTTAGCTTGTTAATGACTTACCACAGACAGCAGGAGCAGGCAGGATTACACCGCTAACTGCTAGGCAGCTGTCGTCACACAGACATTAGCAGATAAGTGACCTCCAAAGGGTTGTGTGGAAAAACGGTTGTTTCACAAACAGTGAAAGCAGTGATGATGTTCCTCTTTTGATGAACTGACTGAAAGAATATAAAACAGAATATAAAAAAGTCATGTCAGGATCATGTTCAGTCAGCTAGTCATTATAACAGCATGAATCCCTTTTAGCTACATTATCCCAATGTCATGTGATCTACTTCTGGCCTAGAAAGAAAGATGAAAATGTTAATGTTAAGTAAAGTTAAGAACATCAGGTGTTAAATTCTGATACTTTATCATTTTGATAGAGTGAAGTATGAACCGTAAACAGGTTGTGGCTTTTCAGAGAGAAAGCTGACCTTCATTTTACTATACTTCCCGGTCTCTGATGGCTTAAGCTGACACACACACACACACATTTATGATACAGGTCTTCAGGCTTCCTTAATCCCGGTCAAGCCCCTCTGGGAGAAAATAAACAGATTTGGAACATGAAGGACAAAAATAATTTAAAAATAACCTATCCTTTAAAGACACACAAATCTAATTTCTGTGAAGGCTTAATAAAGCATCTATCTATCTATCTATCTATCTATCTATCTATCTATCTATTGATTTTGATAAACCAATATCGATTTTTAAATCTCAAGATCTTTATGCTATGCTTCCGTGGTAAGTTTTGCACTTTGTTATTTTTTTTTTTATATGAAACTAAGTCTCAGCTTTAAAAATTTTGGCAATTATATCAGTCATGCAAACAATACATACCGTTTTGACAGATCGCTGTAGCGCTTCAGGTCAAGGGGCACGTGACGTGAACCAATCATCACTTCCGCTTCACTAGCTGAAGCACGAAGTAAACATGAATTTAATAAAAAAAAAAAAAAAACTTTCCGAAAAAAAACAAAAACAAAGTAAACATGCATGAAGAAAGTAGGCCTATGTTGCTAGAAAAAAATACAACTTACTGAAATGTATCGTGTCTCATGTAATTGCCCAATCAGTGTTTGAACCGCGGAAAGACGTCAATAAATCAGCTCATGTCAAAACGTAACGTTACCTCAGGAAAATTTACTTAAATAATGAAAGCATCACTAACATGTTAATTTGATTAAATCCGTCATGAAATCGTCATGAAAACCTTTTAATGACAGCCACCACTTAAATGTTTATATTTCAACAACGAATGAGTATAAAACACAATTATAATAGGCTATTAAAAAGTTTACATATTAAAAGTTTTTATTTGAGTGTTCATTAGCCTTAAAATAAATAGCTGAATAACTGAATTTAATAATTTGGACTCCTTTGTTAATTTTAACCTTTAATATTATGTCCCAACTGACAGGGTTCCTTTTATAGTTTATGGCATTAGTTGAGAGATTGTTTTCCTTAAGAAAAATTGACATGTAGGCCTACTTTCGAATCGATGTCAAATTTGTGAAACTATTCTGTGGTGGAAATGTCACTTGTGACAGCTGTCATTTTTAAATAGGCTAATGTATAGAAATAATTTTCTCAAAATAAATATTTCCTGTGAAATGAAGCACACAACAGATGGATCCTTCGTGGCCTGGCCTACCCCAGAATTTTTTGTTTTTGAGAGAGAAATTGCCGAATTACACTTTTAAGTGCAAGTATTGGGTTTCAGCTTACTCAAATATCTAATGACACGAATGTAAGGGTGTGTGTTGTTCACACTTGTAGTTCGGTTCGCTTAGCGTTCAGATTGGCATTTTTATCACCGAACCAAAAGATACCGAACCTAAAGGCATTGGGATACGTTCACAACCTGATTGGTCGGCTTTTATGACGTAGGCCTATTGCCTATTTTGAGACAAAACTTACCGAACATCCAAAACAATGCTGTGTGCTGGGATAAACGTGCTTGTTGTATGTGCGTAACAAGTGTCAGAAAAGCGTCTCCTCGCAGCAGATCTTCGTTTGTGTGTGACGGAGGGATTCCTGCTGCAAAATACCAGCCAAAATACCATAATATGTAGGATAATATGGTATTTTGGCAGGTATTTTGCAGCAGGAATCCCTCCGTCACACACAAACGAAGATCTGCTGCGAGGAGACGCTTTTCTGACACTTGTTCTGAACTGTGATGGGCAACATCGGGACTATGATTAGAAAAAAACTATATGCGTGAGCATTCTGTCCTTTGAACCGCACTAACACAATCGCAGCAGGGTTCGTTTTAATCCAACCAAACTTGCCAAGTGTGAAAGTGATTCAAATGTTGACTTATCTTACTAAGATGCGATTAATATAAAGTTTATACTCTTTACTATATACAGAAATGGACCATGGTGAACATATTTAGACCGTTTATAAACCCTGTTTTGTTAACAACGCTCAGTCCGACCTTTCGCGGCCTTCGAAGGATGCAGCCTCTGAATTGGGACACAGCCCTAGTGATTGACTTCCGCACAACTCTTGAAATTCAATTAGGCCTACATCAAGGCTTGGTTAACAAAGTGCACGTGATCCCTGCTATCGCCAAATTATAGTACCATCTCTGCTAGAAAGTGTGTTGGAGCTGGTTGTTAAACTCTGCAGGATTCTGACCCGCAGAACCAGGTTTAGACACCCCTGCTTCACACTGATGAGCATGTAGTGATTATATGAATTTTCATTCATTAAATGTCTGGATCAGGGACAGGGGTAAAACATTAACGTCTTTACATAAAAGTATTTAAAAATAGCAAAAATGAATGATGAAGGCATGGAAAATCTTTAAAAGAAATGATAAAATGTTTGTTTTCATAAAAATCAACCTCATAGAGGTTACGACACAGTCCACCAAAGTTGAAGAAACACCTACACATTTATTGCATAACTATTTTAGAGAAGATCACCACTACATTATCAGAACATTATCTGTAGTTTATTTTGCAGTCACTGAAAAATTATCATTTCCTTCCTACTGACATTTGGCTGTTTAGAGTGGCATACTATGTATTTATGTAGAACATAGGTTAGAAATTCTCTGTATGCACTGAATACCCAGACGACCCAAGGTTTCAGCCTGGTCCAGTTAGTCCCATAATCTCAACATCTGGCTGCAAAAAGCATTGTTTTTTTTTAATGCAGTGGAAGACTTTTTGGATAAAAGCATTAGCCAATTTTGCCTATTCAGCACATCAGAGTGTATTGAAAAACAATATTTGAGAATGTCATACATTTTTGATTGCAATTAAACACAGAATATATATCCCACAATGCAATGCTCTCAACTTGACATTCCATTTCTAGTGTGTGACAACAAATGAACCAGAATTAATAACAGCCGTGATCTTTTCTTTATTTGTTTGAAATGCAGCAAGACATTTTTACACAAAGTTGGATTTAAAAGCAAAATAACGGTATTTATTTCCAAGATTGGTAGACTGGATGCCACTCACAATCAACATGAAATCATGTGACATGCAGCAATATCACTGTTCTGAGTTGCATAATGCATGTCGTTTTACAGACTATATAAAAAAGTATAGTGTAATGCACAGTGTTCTCTAAGTAGTTTTCATATCTGCAGTGGTGATGACCCATAATGCAATGCTCTTATCCAATCTGCTGCTAATGAAAAATGACTATATGAGAACATAATCCATTTTGATATAATCGGTCACTGGCTGTCTGTTATACGCATTGTAATCCGGGCGTTCAGCAGGGGTTTGAGAGTGGAACGATTAGTCACAGGTCACCTGGGAGCAACTGTGATTAGCAAATCCTATAGGCCACACCAACAGACCGCCTTGTTTCTTAGAATTATTTTTAAATTCACGTGCAATCTTTAATCACAATATCCTCCCCTCCCTCTCTGATGATGAGGGCGGGGCAACCTGTCACTCACATGAGATCCACCAATAGCAAACCACAACCATCCAATCAACTCCCCATGGACAACATCAAGTCCCGCCCTCCATTTTTTATTGTTTGAGAAGCCGTTTCACTCGAATATACGTCACAATAGGGAGAAGAGACTATCGCAATTCCGTTGCATGCCAATATAACACAAGCAATGGTGTTTATCCGCAGGTGATATTTAAACATATATTCATACAACAGTTGATAAACAAGATGTTTTTACATTTTAGACACAATATTGCCATTTACTATGTGCATTTCTGCTCCGCCAACTGCAATAATTCCAAACAAAGTCAAAGCCATAACTGGATCTCCAAGCAAAACACAGTGGCGGTGTTTCGTTCCTGAATGAATCTGCGTTATTGAATGAATCAGTTCAGTAAATCATCCATACTCACTCATATAGACTGTGGCTGAATTCGGAATAGCACACTACTCATATTTACACCAGATAAAGCTTAAGATATAGTACTAGCAACTGTAAGAATTGCATGTTAGTATACTATTCCGAATTCAGGCCCTTAATGTTGTTCTCGAATGAATCAGTCTTTTGAATTGGTTGAATCAATGAGTTATAAAGACACCACCACCTACTGGCGTGGCGATATAACCTACAGAAAGAGTCCAAACTTGCATAGTTTTGTAGCTGCTATTCTACTACATTAGCACATCATTAATGCACAAGCAGACTCATTCAGACAGTCCTAGTGGGTAAAGCATACTAAAGAGCAATGAGAAGTAGCTGTTACTGTGTCATTGCTATTCCAAACTTTTACATTTATTTTATTTTTCCATATTCCGTGATGTCACTATAACAGAGGGATGGGGTACCCAGAAGCCCAGGCCATGGATGAGTTTCCAGTACAGAGAAAAGGGGACCGACTGCCCTTTCAGGTATCAACCCTTCTGTCATCCTTTTATCTTTTCTATGAAGTTTGAATGTATATATTCATTTACTTTTTATATTTTAGCCAATATTTAAAGTATTTAATATTATATTTAATATAATATATACATTTTTAATATTTAAAGTCACATGTATTCAACACTTTAGGCCACAAATCACATAAAATGCCACCAAAGGGTGCACCTGCAACAACCGTCAAATAAAAAAACAAAACAATAGGAGACGTTTTGACTTTTATTCATTCCCTTAATTCTTTATATCAACCATTACATTTTCAGCAGCAACAATGCTAATTCTTGATATCAACAATGACTTCATCACTCGCAAAAATTTCAAGAATTAAATTTCAACTGGTAAAAACTATATTCCTTGATATCTGTAATTGTATTTTCACTAGTTAAATGTCACCATAGACTGCCATTCGAATTCAATTGTTGATATCAGGAATTGATTTCTTACTAGTTGAAATTCCAATTTCACTTCATTAGAAATACAATTCTTGGTAAAAATCATAATTTTTGATATCAATAATTGCGTGGTTGACATGAGTTTAAGGCCGGACTATCTATTTGTGCAAACAATAAGGGGAAAACTGTTTGGAAACTGCTTTGCAAGTTGTTCACATTTACATTTACATTTACATTTAGTCATTTAGCAGACGCTTTTATCCAAAGCGACTTACAACTGAGGACTAAACCAAGCGAGTCATCGTGAAGAGGCAAAAACAACGCAAGAAGTGCTCAAAATACAAAGTTCAGACATAGCTCGGAGTAGCATAAGCCAGACAAGCGAGGATTTAAAGGAAAGGATTTTTTTTTTTTTTATGTTAAGTGCTCCCGGAAGAGATGAGTTTTCAGTTGTCTTTTGAATGTTGTCAGGGATTCTGCATTCCGGATGAGGGTGGGGAGATCATTCCACCAGCATGGAACCGTGAATGAGAATGTTCTGGAGAGTGATTTTGTGCCCCGCTGTGATGGCACCACGAGCCGTCGGTCATTGACCGATCGTAGGCTTCTGGTAGGGATGTAGACTTGTAGTAGTGAGTGGAAGTAGGAGGAAGCTGAACCTGTGGTCAATCTGTAAGCAAGCGTCAAAGCCTTGAACTTGATGCGAGCAGCGAGTGGTAGCCAGTGCAGAGAGATGAACAGAGGAGTGACGTGGACCCTTTTGGGCTCGTTGAAGACAAGACGAGCTGCAGCATTCTGGATCATTTGTAGAGGTTTAGTTGCACATGATGGAAGTCCAGCCAGAAGAGCATTGCAGTAATCAAGCCTAGAAATGACCAGGGCCTGGACGAGAAGTTGTGTTGCATGCTCAGTTAGGAAAGGCCTGATCTTCCTGATGTTGTGCATAGCAAACCTGCATGATCGAGCTGTCTTTGTAATGTGGTCTGTGAAGGTCAGCTGATCATCAAAGATTACTCCAAGATTTCTGATCGACCTTGATGGGGTGATTGAGGAAGAATCTAGCTGGATAGTGAGGTCATGCTGTAGAGACGGATTGGCAGGGAGGACGAGAAGCTCAGTCTTTGCCAGGTTGAGCTGCAGGTGATGTTCCTTCATCCATGCCGAGATGTCCGCCAGACAAGCTGTTCACATCAGCTTAAAATCTCATTTGGGGACTTAAAAGCCACATATTGCATCAATAATGTGGTTATCTTGTAGCAAAGCTCATCCACATTTTGTTTTGTTTGATGATAATAACTGGTTCCCTCACTAGTTGTTAAGCTAGAGATCACAAAGAGTGGCATGAATTTGAATCACGTTCCAAAATTTCACAATGGTGTTGAGCTTTCATCAGTCACTTTGAGCCAAACATGACCGACCTGAAGCAACCTCAAACAGGAACCCCTGTTGTGCAAACACCATTCAAGACTAAAGATTTCTCCTTCTTATATTATCCCCTCTCCTTATCCTTTATTTTGCAGATCTTCCCAGATCCAGTAGTAGTTGTGAGCACTGAAGGCACTCTGAGCTGCGTGCCCCAGGGGAAGGAGCGCCTGCCGTCCATCGTGGTGGAGCCTACAGATGTCAGTGAGGTGGAGAGCGGGGAGCTGCGCTGGCCCCCGGAAGACATGGACTTCGATGAAGATGAAGATCTGTTCTTGGAGCAGTGCATCCCACCCGCTAACATCGCCGACTGGGGGGAGGATGAAGAAGAGAGCTCTGTCATTGAAAACCCCCAGCAGACCACTTCTCTGTTAGGTACTTACAACAGCTTTCACAACCATTCAGAACAAGAACCATTCAGGGGTGAAATCGGTGTTTTTCAGTTGTATTGAACATGGTAAAACATGTTAAATGGAGCTGAGAATATATTTACTACTATACTACTACTACTATATTTGTAGGCCAACCCGGAAGATAGCATCACCCTGGTTTCCTTCAACAAAAACCCAATAGGAATTTCCCATTACCTTGTGGATTATTGCAAAAAAAAAAAAAATCTACTTTTACTACTAGTACAAGTTACTTTGTTTTCCCATTTATTGAGAGATAAATATAGAGAGAAATCGGGAGTAAGTACAGAGGCATTGTGTTTTCTGTGTAAACATTACAATACAAGCCAATAAAATACAAGCCACTTTATTAACCAAGGTCTTTGCTGCTGACCTTCGATGATCCAGTTCATCCATACCAATAAGCAAAAATGACTTCAGATAAACATCACATTTGTGTTTCATTTCATTGTTTTATTGCTGAAGTAGGAGTGTTGAACTTTCTTCTCCTGCGTCCTGTTCTTCTGCTATCTATCACAGTTGAGAGGTCAGTTTGAGCTGCGCCCTCTACTGTACTGGCGTGAATCTGCACTTCCTTCAGCCTGAGTTTTATTCATTTCACTTTTGGTGTGAAAAGGTAGCCTGGTTAAAACCAGACCATTCTCAGTTGTAACTGAGTTATGGTCTGGCAAAGCGCCATAGACAAATCATTTCCAGAGGGGCGTCACCAACGGACGTCGCGGATAGACCTAAACCCAATCAGAGCGATGAAGGAGATGACGTATGCAGAGCGGCCGAGTGTTGTTCTTTGCTCGGTTTTTAACTAAAAGGAAACGTTCAAATCGCTTAAAACAGACGCGATAGCTGATTGGAACGAGTGATGTTCGACGGCGGCATCCATCTTTGTAATGTAGGCTAAAATCTGCTTCAAAATCCCAGCGCTGTCGTCATCGTGTAAAGCCCGCCCCAACGTTTCTGATTGGTGCCGCGATTTCGGCGGATTGGAAATGGGCTTGAATGAGCTCTTTGCCAGACTAGCTTTCAGAGCAAATCTAAATTTGCCGGAAGTTGTCTGGGTTTTCCCAGGCTAGTGAAAAGGCCTATATATTTGCCAAAAAATATATATTTTTTGTTATTAAAAAGCAAGCAAGCAATCCCAGCCCAGGTGAGAAGTAATGCAAAAGTAACCCAACACATACACAATTAGTTACTTTATAACCATTGCTTTTAAAAGTAACTATCCCCAACGCTGAATATAAGCATAATATGGAAAATATATTATATTTATATTATAAATGTTGAAAGTATAATAAACATATAAGTAGCCTGTTATAAATAAAATATAAGTGAAATATAATTAATTGTAATAAATTTTTAAAAATTGCATACAGCTTTCCCTGCAAATGAAAGCCCCCATATACCAGCAAACCGGAACAATGATGACAATGTGTAAAAACAGAGCGTAGGTGTGTAACCGGTCCTACTCGACCCACTCCTAGGGCGCGCTAACGGCCCTGTCCCAAATGGCACACTCCGGACTTGTGGACTTCCTCAGAGTCCACACTTCGGTGATGTCATGTAGTGCAGACCTATAGCGCCCTTAGCGCGAGTCCGCGAGGGCGCATTGAGAGGTATTTTTGGGACAGACTCGATCGTCACGCCGGAAACAGGAAGACGGTCGATTGTTGTTATGGACAGGAGCTACAGGTTCGGGGAAATATGCTGCCTATATTGTTGTTGTGTTTACATATGACTCAGTAAAGCCCTGACATTCTGTTCTATTTATTTAATGAATCATAATGCGATCGTATTATTCAGCTCGCTATTATTAGCCTATGTTTGAGACATCAACCACTGGTCGATGATCATAATGTTTGTATAAACTTGTCATAAAAAACGTATTTTCTTCTCAGCCATGTTAACAATTGTCCGTGAGCGAAATCTCCTGCCATCTGTTGTCTGATTGGCCTTTCGCAAGGATTCCTGGGTAGTTAAAGTGCGTGGAGCCTGCATCTATGTGGGCTTCGCGGAAGACCGCTTCAAGGGTACAAAGGGGGCGCTGCTGAGCACACTTCAGAGCGTTAAAATGCTAAATGGGACAAGCCTACGGACTCGTAGACTCGCCGAGCACGCGCAATTTAATTTAAGTCCACGAGACCGAAAGTCCGCATGAAGTGAGCCATTTGGGACAGGGCCAACAACGACGCTAAAGACCGTTAGCCGCTAGCACCGCTAGCGTTAGCCGCAAGCGTGACAATGAGTGTTTTGATGCAACACCAAGAGTTTTTAACTTCTTCAAGAACAGCACAATCACAGAGGGTTACTCAATATGTATACATTACTAGAGCAATGCTCATTTTCAGTTCCTTTTACATGAGATAATTTGCTTGTTTATATTTGTTGTAGGTTTGTTTCATCTCCGTCTATCTGTCTGTCTGCAGATCTTCAAACGGATGACTTTAGGGACGACACCCCAACTCTTCCTCCAGAGAGTGCTTCGGCTCTGAACTGATGGACCCGTCCTGTTCTCAGGGTCGCGACATGTTGAACCTGTGCTGCCACGTCTCATGTAAATGAGTGAAGGACGCTTTCCTGAGCAGCAGCTTCCAGAGGAACTAATTGGACCATGCGACTCTGAATGTGGGCTGACCGTGGTCGCACACTAACACAAGATTCAAGATAAAACAACTTGTGAAGACTCTAGTCATCATGCAAGTTGTAGCTCATTAAGTCATCATAGGTTAATTTACTGCTTATCAGTTCTTTTCCCGTTACTTTAGGAACGTGTCTCCACAGTTGTGTCTTTTTAATTGCAAAAATTAGTTTTGGTTTAAACCAGTCAGCATTTTCACATTCCCCTTTTTCACGCAGATCTGGAAAAATGCTGTGAAAGAGGAAGGAACATTTTTGTGACGTTACACACTCAAATCATCTGTGGCAGATGGTCATGTTATGGAGAAGTTGGAAAATGTTGTAATGGATTGTTTCTTTCAATGTTTTTGTACCGTATCCGTCCCCCTTTTCTTTTCCCCATGTCAGTTTTTGTGTTGATGTATTTCAGTCATGTCTGACTCTGTACTTTATAAAGCGCTAAATAATAAAGGTGAATTAAATGTCAGAACTACATTTTAACCATCAGGCACACCTCTGAATAGAAAAAAATCTTCAAACAGTGGAGTGTATTGTGTATGTTTTATACCAAACTGAAAACACAAGAGTTTTACTTTGTGAAATGTTTTCCAAAGCAGCTTTGTACAGCAATATGTATACAATGTTTTCCCCTCAAATGGTTATTACCAAATGAGAACATTTTAAAGCAATAAAATACATCAGTGCCACTACTGACAATAATTTTGTAGTTGTCTCTAACAATTCTGTCCAATCACAATACAACAATAATAAGAAGAAGAAAGAAAAAACAAAACTATTTCCTCTATTAAACTGTTTAGTCACCGACTGCTTTAAACATCATGTAAAAAGTGCTTGCACAACACTATAAGGAAAAGGCTTGGTTCACAACAGCTTGCAATCATTTCCTGCCTATAAGGGACGCACAAGACAAACTGAATCACATTTGCTGTTGCAGATCAGCACAACTTCACAGGTATCTTTTTTTATTCATTTTGATAGTTATTTTAGCATGATTAGAGCTGTGCTAATAACAAAGTGTTGAACTTTAAAAAACAAGTGGACAAAAGAAGACCTTACAATAGTATGGTAACAAAGTAATATTGCAAAGTTTGTCTCTTTAAAATGAGATTGATTAAATATAGCGTGATTTTTGCCTCCTTTGCACATTTTCAGTTATTTCACTCTTTCTCATTTCACAGCTGAAATGGAGGCGGATGATCTGTATTTTGACCATTCTGACTTTTATGATAACGGAAGTTACCTTTGCAATGGCACTGAAAACTGCACCGATACTGCGTTCCCCTCTGAAATGTCACTGTCCGAGATAGGGTCCAGGCACTGGTTCGCTCTGGTCTGCTACAGCGTCGTGTTCCTGTTGGGCGTCCCTGGGAACGGTCTGGTGGTGTGGGTGACCGCGTTCAGGATGCCGAACTCTGTGAACGCGCAGTGGTTTTTGAATCTGGCCATTGCGGATCTGCTGTGCTGCCTGTCGTTGCCTCTCCTCATGGTCCCGCTCGCCCAGGACCAACACTGGCCGTTTGGCGATTTGGCTTGCAAATTACTCAAAGGTCTGTTCTACATGATGATGTACTGCAGCGTTCTGCTCCTGGTTGTGATCAGCTTGGACCGTTTCCTACTGGTGACCAAACCGGTGTGGTGCCAGAACCACAGGCATCCGAGGCAGGCCCGGAGCGTCTGTTTCGTCGTCTGGATTCTCGCTCTCCTTGGAGGTTCTCCTCAATTTGCTTTCATGGAGGCATATGAAGGGAGCGAGACTAAAATATTGTGCGACAGCTCCTACAGTAGCTTAAGTCACGCATGGGCCGTATTCCTTATACGCAGTTTTCTGTCTTTTCTGCTGCCTTTCCTGATCATCTGCGCCAGCCATTGGAAGGTTTACCACATGACGAGCTCCGGGAGACAGAGAGGCAGCGACAAGTCGGCCCGCACGCTGCGTGTCATCCTGGCGTTGGTGCTCAGCTTCTTCCTATGCTGGATTCCCCTTCAGATCGTGGATCTTCTGCAGTTGGTGACGTACGGACAGGCAGAAGGCCTACGTCTTCAAGCCAACCTGCGTCTGGCCCATGTGCTGGCGGTCTGTTTGGGTTACGTGAACAGCTGCCTGAACCCGCTGCTCTACGTGTGCCTCGGCCGCGGCTTCAAGGACAATCTGATTAGCTCTCTGAGGAGTGTGCTCCACTTCGCATCCGAGGCTCCGACCAGTCGAATCAGCATGACTGCAAACAGCAAGTCCACCACAGACGGCATGCTCAGAGAGAAGCCCCTATGAAATCACAAGTGCATCTATAAACCCTGGTCTTCAAATAATACTGCCCTCCGGAATCATTTCTAGATTTATAAAACGTATTTATTTATATTTGTGCCACTACACATGCTACACAGCAAAGATGTATTGGTAACCAATATTGGTCTATTATGTCAAAATAGTACTTTTAAACTTTAGTTTTAGAACTTTTAAAATGTATCGCATTGCGGACACCAATTCATAAACATTGAAATGTTTATATGCACTAATTTTCAATAAAATTTCAATTTCAAACATATTTCAGATTCTAAAAGTGCTGTTTATATAAACCCCAAACAAAGAAGTCTGATTCACATATTCATTTGCATGTGCATTACATGTACAGCGAACAAAACCGGTGCTAGATGCTGAACCGGAGAAAGCCTCTGCAATAATGCCACTGCAAGCATAATTCACGTTTTTGTCTTGATGCCATAGCTATCTAAAAAAAAAGAGGTATTTTGTAAATAGGCTAAGTATCCGTTTGTAAGACAGAGATGAAAATATACATCTGCACATTCTAATATGTAGAATAGTAGTCCAATAAAAAAAACAATATAATTTGGTTGCATTATAATTTTGGTTGATTCCTAACATTTCGTTAATCATTTATTTTAATGTTTTCTTTATTTTATGTCACTTATAATATGGCACTGATTGGTTAAAAACTGGATGGCATTTCTGTCTTGTGTTTAAAGTCGGAATGAAACAAAAGTTGCGATCGTCTTTTCTTCCCTATTGTGATGTATATTCAAGGGTGTGGGTTTGCTATTGGTGGATCTCATGTGAGTGACAGGTTGCCCCGCCCTCACGCCAGTAAACACGTCATTAGAGAAGACAAGATGGCGCTGTAAAAGGGAGGGGAAGTTATTATGAATAAAGATTAAGTTGCTCATGAATTAAATAAACATTATAGTTAATTTATTATTATTATAATTATTTTATTACTTAGTAATTACACTGTAATATTAGCCTAAATAAAAAACAAGAAAATTTGATTTCTTGGTGACTCATTTAAAACTTTTAAAATGTCCTTGCATTTATCAAAACTATATCATGCAGCATATAAAAAGCCCTTTCACCTGACACAACTGAAATGCGGTGCTCTTTGTGTTAAATGAAAATACAATTATTGAAATAATTTTTGTGTATAACATTACATTTTGTCTGCTTTTACAAAATTGTGAGGTGAATGTACACATCCTAAAAACATAAAAAAAAAAAAAAAACATATCAAAGGAAGCCTACACCCATAACTTTGTAGGTATTTTATATATTAGCAGGAGAAGCTGAACTTGCCAGGAGTGTTTTGTCCGTGGTTTTGTCCGCTGTTCATGAGCTTGACTAACCAGTAGAGGCCAGTAAAGAGTGACTGTTTAAACTGTCAGCTGATAGGGCTGTGATTCCCAACCATCACATGATTACAAACATTAGAGATTTGTGGCTTTTGGTCTATGTGTTTTAGCTTTGAGGCCACATGTTAGTGTACTACTGTTTTTATTTACTTCTAGAAAACATGGAAGAAAATATATTGATGTCTCATTGCATTGTACAGATTTGTTATCCAATCAAATGCTTTCTAGAATAAGAATGTCCCTCCCAATCACATCACATGCAGCTGATTAAAACAAGTTTCAATGAGACAAAAATTACCACAGGAAAAAATTGCAAATTCATACTCTACAAGGTAAAGCATATTATCATCCTGGATATTATCTAATAAAGTGAAAGTTAAAACATCAATGCTATTTAGTGATGTGGGAGGGGTACTTCTGGCAAAAATGTAGGGAAATCCTGTGATTTGGTAAAAGTGATTCAGAAAGCTTTGTTAAAACATTTCAGAACCGATATTTTGTCTGGATATGGGTTAGCAACGTTTCTAACTGCACGACTATATGCAGCTAAATATAACAGCACTCCATGGCAACTGAGAACAATACAGAATGTTGAGCAATGAACAGAATTCATATCTCTTATAACCTCTCCTGTTTGTTGTGTATTGTATGAGGTGTAATTTTGTTTGAGTTTTATTTGACTGATTATCAGAAGTGATTTGTACATATAATCTACTTTTTTATGCATCTTGTTTAACCATGTCTGTATACATATTGAAAATATGAAATAAAGATAAAGTTTTGAACACCCATCTAGAGATGATTTTTTATTTCTTCCGGTATGCATTTGTACAACTAGGCAGGGCCCTATATGACTCTGCGATAATTAATCTATCAAGTCCTATGTAGCTGACGTAAAAATACTTTGAATCTATTATTTCAAATCATACCCATGGACGAGTTTGAGACGATGGCTGATAAATAAATAAAAGTTTATTAACAACATGCAATGAGGAGAAACATTTTCAAAGACTACATGAAAATCTTGAAAATACACTGCAGGCATGAGATCAAAGATGCATGGTGAACTATTATATTTAGGCAAGGCATATTTTAGTACACTCCACACTGGAGTGTATTTCCACTGTACAGCACAGGTAAAGGGAGTTTGTCTGTGTAGCAGCAAGAAAATGAAATATTCCAGTCCTCCAATGCACTAGGTGGCGCCAGTAAAGAAGCTATGTGTTATCAAACTTCATAAAGTACAAATACTAATTAGTTACTATAAATGTCGAGAAATCTGCAGTACACTACAAATGCGTTTTAACAAACATGCTACAAAATATGTATCAAGTAAACATACTTGCAAACTAAAAACAACACCTGGGACATGGCAGGCAAAGTGGTACGTAGTACTGATAATGATGCCTCCGTAACCCCAGGCACATCCTGTCGTGTGTGTGTGTGTGTGTGTGTGTGTGTGTGTGAGATGAGCTGTGAAAATTGCCCTCTTTAAAATGCTAAGCTAATGAGAATCAATTCCAGGTGAGCGAATATCTCTCTTCATCCTGCAGTTTGTTCTCTGAGTATTTAGTAATTCCTGTTTGCTTGTTAAAATATTCCCAGGACAAATATTTCCATTCTGCATTACTCAATGAATCATCATCAGCAATGTAGGGTTAAAATGGCTTTAAGTCATAATTCTGGCCTTTTGGCCCGTGCTCTTCAGTTTGAGACCACCAGGCTCGATCCTGTTTAATTCTCTCATCTCACATGGTCTCCTGCCTCTATTTCACTTGTCTTGTCAACAATCAAGAACAAAATAACTTAAAATGGCGTATTAAGTGGGGGGAAAGCTAAAATATATAGCTATAGCAATGAAAGAAAGAGATTTAGGGGCATGCCAGAGAAGCTGAGGGAAGTGATTTACAAACATTACAGACTCATGGTTTTTTAGAGGGATAGTGTACCACAAAATGAAAATTATGTCATTATTTACTCATCCTCTTGTCATTTCAAACCTGTAAGACTTTCTTTCTCATGTGGAAGAAATATTTTGAAGAATGTTGGTGACTAAACAATTGGAATTACATTTATTGGAATGAGGGTGAGTAAATGATGACAGAATTTGATCCTTTAACACATCTGATATGGTCTCTTAATGGGTTTGGTGTGCTTTGTGGGTTTGCTTTGTATCTTGTGGTTGCGTCTCATCAAATCTTTAATCAACAAGAAGAAAGATACAAGAATCCCAGAAGTGAAAATCAAGAAACAAGAATAAACAAAGAGGGGACGGACTTCTAAACAAATCTGAATCCGGTCAAGTCTGGTGGCACGTCACAGCTTCTGAGTCCAGACGCTCTGTTGGATCTCGAAAGCAAACAACAAACTGTGCTAATATACACTCACGGTATGCTGTAGTACAACTGAAAAATCTTGATGCTAACCTTATGATCTTCTAAATCGTTAAAATATTGTTGTGAGCACACCATAAGCACCGTGAGTTTTTAAAAGTTTGAATGAAGAGTGCTCATAAAGGTCTGTTGAGTCGGTATTCTCACTTGAAACGGAGTAGAAGCTTGGACCCGGAAACAGTATTCAACATGTCACGACTTAACAAGCAGATTAAGGGAAGTTTCAAATGAATTTAGTGGAGAAATAGGCAGAGATGTTCATAGTCAGTCTCATACAGTGGTCATTAGTTTGAGGGAGCCTGAACGAAAACGCATGATCTTCTTTTTGAGTGCATGTGAGGCTTTAACCTTGACCACAGCATTGGAGGGATTCTGTGAGGAAGAGGAGGAGGAAGGGGGCAAACGTGGAGGAAGTTGTTGAGGCCAGACCAGCCCTCCGCTCTCATCTGAGTCACTGGACACTGAACTGGTCCCTGGAGAGAAAGTCTCACTCAGACTGGAGTCGGAACCATTGGGCGGCGCAGGAGCGGCCTCTGACCGTTCTTGCAACCTCTGGTCCTGCTCCACAAACTGAACACTAGTGTGTTTGACCGGTAAATGATTTCCTCTGAGTTCATGCGCATCCTCTCTGAATGTCCCCTCATCCTCTTCTTGACTGAGATCTGCAGTGGAGCACCAGAGTCGCTGATTGGATAGGTAAAATTCATCACTATGATGCCTGCCGATGTCCCGTCCCACAGTATGATATTTGTGCTCCGGTTGGGCGGCCCATCCTTGAGAGACGCAACTGTCCTCAGACCGAGAGCGGCAGGTCGACTTGGTTTGTCTCTCTCCTAGAGTTGTCCACCCTTCCTCTGGAACCCTTCTGGTTAGGGACCGAAGAAGAGCCCACTTTTGAGATGGAATGGGTTGGTGTTGTTCACGGGACTCTGGAGTTGACGACATAGGTACGCAGGTGTGATTGCAGCAGGTGTGAATGTGTGGTTTCATGGTATCTGACATTGTGGGACGACGTTTGTTGTAAACCGGTTGATGACGAGGCGAGTCGCTGCTGCTGTCGTAAACTTCTTTAACTCCATACTGATCAATTTCTAAGGAGGATTCTGGCTCCTCGCTGCTTAGGGAAGTTGGTCCAATCTGAGCATTGGGATGGTTCATGTAATATCTGTCTTGGGTCTCGCCCTCATTCCCTTCCTCTGAGAGCGGTGCCCATTCCTGCCATTCCGATTGGTCAAGTGGAAGTTGTGGGTAACCAGGAGGGTAATTGTGTAAGTCTTGCCACCGATCGGGCTCAGAGTCGAGTCCTGCTGTAGATCTGAAGTGTCGCCGCTGCAGGAGTCTCAGGATGTACGTCTCCACACGCATAGCCTGCTGGATGTCCTCTTCGGTTGGGCCGTCATCTATCTTCACTGTAGGATTAGCCTGAGCATCAGAAGTGAGGCTCATCTCGGCTGTAAGGCTTTCATTCCCATCAGCCCTCTGATCTGTAACCCACTGAGGGCTTTCTTCATCTTCTTCTTCATCCTCTATTCCCTCTGCAATACCCTCCAATAGGGGGTATGGGGCAGAAAATGAGCGGGGAAGGCTGGCATGTACTGTGGGCTCCATATGACCCTCCCAGTCCAGCATGTAGGCATCTGTCAGCATGTGAAAAAAGACATTATTTTATGAGAAATAAAACTAGTTCTAAACACCAGGGCTTTTCAAACTTTCTGATGCCAAGGACCTCACGTATGATGATCCCATTGCAAACAACTCCCTTCTTTAAAAGCAGCTAGGCCTATGTTTTATTGTAGACACTTCTATACTGTGTGGGTAAAAGCCAAGGTAATAATTATATTATCAAGACCACAAGTTGATTTTTATTTCATTTCATTTTGTTTTAATTTCTGACCTTTCCCCCTCAATTTTACCTAAGCACCCACCTTGCAGGGTCTATGGGCATCAATTTGAAACCCCTAGTTTAAATCACAAAATACTCATAGGTCCACAGGGTAATTCATAGTGCTGAGAGTACAGATTAATGCTCTGATATAGAATAAACAAAAACTTGGGTGTGAGATGTGATTAAAAGAAACACTCACCCACAGATCTGGGCCTGTGACAGGAGGCAGTGAGGTTTGGAGAGGAGCAGGAACGCAGTGGAGGAGACAGACTTTCACTTTGCTCATAAAACCCTGAGGGATCAAGATAAGTTGAAATCTTATTTTCAATGTTATCATGCTTTCATTCTATTATTCCCAACATCTGAGTGTAAGTTTTTCACATGTGTAACCAATACGCCTCACTATTAAAAATGACTTTACATGGCAACACATTTCCTGACACAAAACCAGCTCATTGCATACTGTAACTAGGTGTGCGCAATACTGTATATCCGTGACCATATCGGAAGTGGTAAATGGTTGGTGTCAGAATGGTTAGGTTGATGTCAGAAGCAGAAGGTTGGATTACTCTTTTTCTGTATCAGGTTACACAAGTATTTAAGAAGTTCCAAGCTACAAAGAATTCTACTGTTCTTCTTCTGAAATATGTAAACTCAAGAAGATCAGAGCTTTAGGAACACAAAACAAAATATAGCAGCCTATATATTTAACATTGTCCATCGCATCTGTTATAACACCAACTATGGCAAATATTGGGTTTTTACCAACATTTTTGTCCATCTGTACATAGTAAAATATATCCACAACAAGTGTGCAATTTTGCAGAAGACTTTCTGAGAGTCATGGAGTACCTGAGCTTGATGCACTGGGAGTGTCCAAATCCTCATCTGTATTCTGCTCACATATGAGTCCTGTATCCACCCTCAACTCACTGAGCTGCTGTTGCAGTGCCAGCATCAGCAGACTGGGGGCACCCTGGAGCCGGTTCTGCGGGGTACAACAGAAAGGTCAATAGTGAGGGAAAGTAAAAATGAATGCATTAGGCAGAGACTTTATTCAAAGTGACTTACATTGCATTCAAGCTTTGCCTTTGATCAGTTCATGCATTTCCTGAGAATCAAATCCATAACCTTGACATTGGGAGCGCTCATGCGTTAATGTTTGAACTACAGGAATGCAGTAACCCAATACAAACACAATAACAGACAGATGTTGCTTTTCCACTGTGTGGTAAGACTCGGGTCGGCACGACTTGGCCTGGTTCGGCTCACTTTACTTTGGCTCGGTTTAGTACCCGTTCAAAGTGGATGGGATTATAGACTGATTGTTATGGTTGAGCCGCCACCTCGTCTACTGACCATGATACAGTAATTTCTTTTTTCAAGTTGCATGCGACGGTCGTTTAAAGCAAGTCGTTTAAAAAAGTTGTGCGAACAAATGATACTGCGGTAGCTGTTGCTGACTATTTGGTGTCCCGTGTCGCAAATCCAATGATGCTGGTAGTGACGATTCTCTCCGACCAATCAGCGATCTGCAGTGTTTAAGTCACATTTTAGTGACTTAAACACTGCAGCAGTGTCACATTTTAGTATCGGCCCGGCTCGATTAGAGGTGGTACTAAACAAAGAACCAGGTACTAGGTACTGTACACAGTGGAAACTCCCCAAAAGTGAGCCGTACCGAGCAGTACCATACAGTGGAAAAGCGCCAATACAAGCACAAATATAAAGCTGAGAGGACAGTTGTAGGGTACATCAGCATAATATAGTTAATATATAGTTAATTTTTTTCCCATATTAACCTAATGTATGCCCTAGATTGCCATTACTCGCCCTCACGCTCACTGTTAAATCTTAAATAATTTAAAAGGTTCGTTACATTGTAGCTCTAAAAACTGGTCTCTTGAATAAATGAAAATAGTAATGATGTATTGTGCATCTACATTAGAATAATCTATAATTATTTGCGTGACAGACGGGTGTAAGATGATTTGGATACAAAGCTTTAAGCACAGGTATTTGTGTGCATGTCACCAGTGTACAGTCGTGTGTGCACCACTGGCAGCAGTTATGTAAGCAAATGGCATATGCACCAATCCCGGAACATCAATAATTTACCAAAGTCAGCACAGATACTGGTGAGTATACTATTTTCTAATCCTGCGGTTCTGGTTTTGTTTCAGGACCTAGTTTCATGCCCCCGACAGCTAGATCAAAACACATTGTGGTTGGCACCATGTTGCAAGTGAACCTGTCTTTAATGCAGTCTGGGTCTGGGTTTTATTTTAGTTTTGTTCATGGTTTAGTTTGTCCAGATTTTGTCCATGCATCACAGTATGTTCCACACCTGGCCTGAATCACCGCTCAGTGAGTATTTTTGGTTTCTTGTTATATTTCGCTGGTCTATGACGCAAAGGTGGTTTAACTTGGGTCATTATTTTAACCACTTTCAGTTCAGTGTTCTCTCAGTTCTCTTTCCCCCCATAATAAAGGGTATAATGATGACAACCAATGTTTGGGTGTAGAGATCCAAGACAGATGTGAGAAATAGACTGGAGAGATTTTTCAAAAGCTAATAAAACAAAATTTTCAGTGGACTTTCAACAATTTAGGTTGATGCACAAGGTTAAGATATGTTTGGAATAACTTTGTTTTATATAACATGTAGGCTTACCACAGTAATACCGGTTACACTCGTATGACGGACAATCACGGTATGAAATTTTATTTTAAAGAGGAGACCTGAGTATGAGTGAAACTTAATTGACATCAGTCAATATCTTGATGTAAAGAAGAGCCTTAAAGGTAGGTTAGCCAAACACTTTTTGTTTTTCTGGTTAAAACTCTTATCAGATCTCTTCACATTCCACACGTTACCTCAGTATAGTCCATGAATGAGTAAATGAAAACGAGTGAGTGAATTCGGACACTGATTGCATTGGAAGTGCTCACAGTGAATGGGTATTTTCTAGCAGGGCTGGTCAACTCTACTTTCCTGCAGCGTTCAGCTCAAACCCTGATTAAAATCACATGTATATTTCTATTAATCCTGAAGACATTGATTAGCTTGTTCAGGTGTGTTTGATAGGGTAAGAGCTAAACTCAGAAAACAAGAGTTGCCCACACCTGCTCTAGCAGCTAGCCGTTGAGTGTACAATATATCAGTTGTACACTCGTTATTGAGGTGCATTATGGCACTGAATGAGTGTACTGTATGAGTGTTCAGCCAGCAGCTATTAACCCTTTTCCACCAAGGCAGTTTGAGTGTTGGTTCAGAGCCAGAGCCTAGTTTCAACACCCAAAGCACCAGCTCTGAATCAGGAAAAGTGGTTCGTAAGTAGCACCAATACAATGCTGGTCTAGAAGTAAGAATCGCCTGCGTCAGGGGCTGTGGGCGGGGTTACCGTGACCAACAAGACGAACAGAAACTTGTGACCGCCATTTTTTAAACAGCAGCTAATCGAGCTAATAGCAGCTCGATTGTAATCTCCGTCTATGCAAATCACGGCGAGCTGCACGAACGCGTTGGATTCGCCGTGTTTGGATGCCAATGTAGGTTCGCAAAGGCATGAGCATCAATAGTAACGCAACGACTGCCATTGTTGATGGAAGGCTTGTTCGAGATGCATTGGAGCTGTGCGGACCGATCGGAGCTGCTGGAGTGTTTGGAGAGCATACGACTCCTTGTGCTTTTGGATCGCTCTCGCAGTGCTTTGATGTCATGCCCCGATCGGTCTGCGAGAAGCCGATGCATCTCGAACAAGCCTGGAGTGTTTGTGTTTGGTGCTACTGCGCTAGCGTTGCTGGGTGACATGATATGTATACAGTGATGTAAGACCTGGCTCTGTGGTGGCTCTCTGGCCTGTGGAAAGGCAAACCTGTTCTTAGAAGACTCGTCAGTCAAACCAACTCTGAACCGACAATAGCTCTGGCTCTGAACTAGCACCCGGTTCATGCTGGTGGAAAAGGGGTACCTGTAGCTCAAGACTGGTTGCCCATTGAAGCGAAGGAGGGTTGAGTCTGGTTAGTACCTGGACTGCTGTTGGAGGAGGTGTTAGTGAGGCCAGCAGGGGGCGCTCACCCTGTGGTCTGGGTCTGTGTGGGTCCTAACACCCCAGTATAGGGATGGGGACACTATACTGTCAAAAAGCACTGTCCATCAGATGAGACGTTAAACCGAGGTCCTCACTCTCTGTGATCATAAAAAATCCCAGGATGTCCTTCAAAATAGTGTAGAGGAGTAACCCAGGCATCTGTCCATCATGGCCTCCTTATCATCCTCATATACTGATTGGCTTCATCAATCTGTCTCCTCTAAACCAATAAGCTGGTGTGTGCTGGGCGTTCTGGCGCAATATGGCTGCCGTCGAATCATCCAGGTGGATGCTGAACATTGGTGGTGGTTGAGGGAGATTCCCCTCTTCCATATGTAAACGTGCTTTGAGTACCCAGAAAAGAGCTGTATAGATCTAACAAATTATTACTCAATGTTGTTGACACCACAACAAATGGCCGTCGGGTCAAATAGTATATAATGGTATTGGGGAGCAATTTAGGACACAGCCTGCTAATGTGTCCTTAATATTTGGTTCAACGAATCCTTTAATTGTGTAAATTAATCATTTAATTTCACTTTATTTGATAAGTTTAATATTAATTTTTAGTAATACCAGTATAATCGGTAGGCTACTGTGAAAATTATAATATCATGGCAAGTCGTTTGTTGGCCAATTTTTCATCTATTAGTAGGCCCATAAGGGAACCAGCACACTGGAGAACGCAGAGCGTTTGATGGCTGATACTGCGTTAGATACATTATAAGGGTTTGGAAAGTCAGTTTGAAATCAAGTAGTTCAATACAGCAAATTGGATTTCAAAAAGCACAACCAGACCTGCCTCTCTGAAATTCCCATTGGACAATTCATAACTGCATCAGAGATAAGTTAACATTTTCTGATATTTAAGGTCAAATGAAGGAACACTGCTTTTTATGTTCTTGCAACACACCATTTCCATTGAAATTGAAATCAGCAGGTTTGCATCACCTCATGACAAAAATAAGACTTAAAAGAATGTGTTCTTAGAATTGAATCGCTCATAAAACCATGGCAACATGGTTTAGCCGCTGAGGTCAAAGCTCAAGCGCATGAGAGAAAGTGACAAGTATAGAAAGGAAAAACAGAGGACAAAGACAGACAGAGAGAGAGAACCAGAAATCCATTCAATACGATTTTAGGTCTGCCAGATGTGAACAAAGACCATAAGCAACCCCAATCCCCTCACTGAAAACATGATCCAGTTTAGATGATTTCAGAGCTAATATCAGCTATTCTCTCTGAAGTCTGACTCAACCTCGTCATGCTTCCCTTGGAGATCTTTGATTCTGCTCCATGATTAACTGTCGTGCGCCGGATCAGCTGGTTTGGTGTCTCACCCTCAAAGGCCTCACGCATAAAAGCATGCAGAAGGCAGCAGTCTATTTGATTATCACAGAAACAGACAGGACCTGAGGGAGATCAGGCTGCATGTGTACTCTCATTATCCGGATGCCGTGAGCGCCTTGCCTTTAATGTGCCAAAATGGGACACACAACCAGCATCCTACTTCTACACACACACACACACACACACACACACACACACACACACACACACACACACACACACACACACACACACACCACCCTGCCCCCACTATATCAGCATACACACACATCAACATAACAGTCCTGAAGTCCAAAATACATCACTAAACTGCACTAATCAACACATCCACAGCAACTACAGCAGGAAAACTTTGGCCTTGAGGGTTGATATGTGTTTGAACAGACATTGTATGTACTGTAGGCCTATAGCTACTGTAATGCAAACACTGCTGGGTTCTCAACTACAAATCTGAACTACAAATAAACTGGTTTATTTGTAAACTTTGTTTGTGAACTGGTTTAAAGCGCAGAGATTAAAAAACTGGGATATAAGGATTTCTCACAGTTACATTGCTATAATTATAGGGTGCATGCATAGGCGTCATTTACGGGGGGGACGGGTGGGACATGTCCCCACCACTTTTTGCCAGGGTCGATATTGTCCCCACCACTTTTGAAACATCTCGCGTCACGGATGTAACAATACAAATAAAACATCTCCAGTTAACTAGCAGCATTCGTTTCATTCATTTGTTAAATAAGACGCGATCTAGCGCTGAAATGTGTTGTCTTCACTCGGACGCGCGCTTCAATCCGTTGCAGAGATTCTATTCGTTCCAGAGAAATCACAATTCAAAATGCACACAAACGTGTCCCTGCTTCTCTGGGTTCTAATCCGCACTCGTATAGTTTTTTTTTCCCTCATCAAAACCGATAATGTTTATCAGTGATAAAGTATATCAAGATTCTTGATATACAACCACTGATAAACATTATCGGTTTTGATGAGGGGAAAAAACTATACCGAGTGCGGACTAGAACCCTCAACCCCCGACACGCTTGGCAAAAATTCTGCCACTGGACTATCACAATACATATGCAACGCAGGCGGATCTATTTATTTATTCACGTAAAAATTCTCGATTCTGACAACATTATATTAGATCTCATTTTACGACCAATTAAACCCAAAGTACCATCACATTTTTGGTCGGACATCATACATTTTTATTTATTTCAATCAGTAAGCTACAGGACATCGTCTTTCAAACCATGACCTGCGCGAAAGAGAAAAAATAATGAATGCGTCATTGTACCCAGCACTTTTGAAAATGCCCTTCCGAATGCGTCTCTGTCCCCACCACATTTCAAACCAAACTGACGCCCATGGGTGCATGTGTAATTACATGTTACCCACAGGGCTGTGAGTGTGAGCGTGAGTGTGAGCACAGCACTCCATCCTCGCTGTAGTTGCCTGAGGACTAGATCAAATTGGATTCATTCTATAATTGGTTAATTAACAGCTGAATTTTGAATCAGTCAGGAAAACAAAACAGATAGATAGAATGACAGAACGATAGATAGATAGAACAACAGATAGATGTATAGATAGATAGATAGATAGATAGATAGATAGATAGATAGATAGATAGATAGATAGATAGATAGATAGATAGATAGATAGATAGATAGATAGATAGACTGATAGAATGATAGATAGATAGATAGAAAGATATAACAGTAGATAGATAGATATATAGATGGATAGAATAACAGATATAATGATAGATAGATAGATAGATAGATAGATAGATAGATAGATAGATAGATAGATAGATAGATAGATAGATAGATAGATAGACTCTTGCTGACTGAACTGAAGGATGTTTCCGGTGGTCGCTGAAGCGGAGCGCGTGCCCGTTGACAGCTCATTTGGGTGATGCGTCTCGAGCGCACGCGCCTGTCCCGCGAGAGTCTGACTTATTAATATTCCGCTCCATGCGCCTTTTGTCTGATCCCTCTATGTGGGAGAAACTCTGGGGAAAAGAGAGACCACTGCTTATTTGATTTCTCTTACCGCCTTTTCACCGTCCTTTTATTGAAAACTGAGTTAGAGTGAGTCCGAATCCCTGCAGGCAGACATACTGATGGACAGGTAATGAAAGGACAGGAGGGACTATGCGCTCTATTAGTTTATGAATATCACTTTGATAAACACTGCTTCCTCAGCCACTTATGCAGACGAAATACGGAGTTTAAAATAATAATAATTAAAATATTTATTACCCCAACCTGTTTCATCAACCGAATTTAAGACTATTTTTAAGCCATATAACTCTTAATGATAATTAGACCACAACATAACATTTAATATTATTTAAAACAAGAAATTCATAGCTTAATATTTCTAGGGGTAGGAATTGATAAATCCATACGAAACGAACAATGGATAGTTAAAGGACTACACGCCCCGCCCTCTTTTCCATTTGCACATCAATCACAGCTGTCAAAAACATTCACGTGCTGTGAAAAGAAATTGTTTTATTTATACAGCACAGCTGCTGCTAAATGGTATTATAGTGGCATATTAGTGTTATAATATCGACAGTTTTCACGTGCCAAAATTTACGTAACACCAAAAAGTACATATTTTAAACAAGCCTCTTGTTTTCTACACTCGTACACACTAATAAAGGACATTTATTGGTAGGCTACGGTTTCATTAAGAACCTTTAACATGATCCATGGACCCCTATGATTCCACAAAAAGGCACTTTATAGTGGCAAAGGTTCTTTAAATATTATTTACGCTACACTAAAGAAAAACATGTTTCTTTCAAGAGCGAAAAGGTTCCTTAAGTGGACCAAAAATGCAAAACAACAACAACAATATGATCAACACATCAACATCACTCGTCTTTTTTAAAAACTTTCCCCAATACTTTGCGAATATCCACATCTCCATAAAGTGATAGTGACCCGCTGGAGGGAATTCCGAGAGGCTGGTTTTCATCACCTACCAGCTGTAGTCTTAAAGTGAGCTGCTCCTGTTCTCTGCTGCTGCGAGCCGGACCAACATCACCCCAGACCGGGCATCCCGGCAGCGAGTCCCCGAGCGACAGGGCTCCGAGAACCAGACTCTCCTGCCGCTGCTTCAGGACCTCCAGTTCACACAGCCACGCGAAACTGGCCTCCAGACGCTGTTGAATCCTCCTGTGCTCCATCATCTTCAGAGGAACCCCGAGGTCCACCAGGAGCCTCCTCACCCTTCCCAGCAGAACAAAAGCAATCAATCTTTCAATGTGATCTGCGTCAGCAGCTTCTGCTACAACTGTGCACGTTTATCACGTTACAAAGAGACACATGTCGATTTGGTTTGAGTGTTTTACCCTAACACGAGCCTCGGTTGCTCATATTCCTGCGGTCGGACAATATTTGGGCATATCAGTTTTGAATCTTTTCCCCTCGCATTGCTGTACATTGAGGTGTTCCCTGCTCATTAGAATATTCCGCCCTTTCCGCTGTGATTGGTTGTAAGCTCTCTGACACCGCCCTCCTGAGGATCTCCCACACTCTTATTGGTCAATCCACAGCTGATCATTTGCATAATATCGTGAGCTCAAGCACAGACGGGATGAATGAATGAATGGACGCCGAGAATATTAATTTGTCTGATGCGTGTGACCGACCGACAGGAAAATGCATGCGTGGATGAGTTAATAAGGATAATTAATGAATACTTGGTTAATACATGGGATATTGTCATTTGCAGGGAGCTGGAGCAAGCCGTCATTCATTTCGACGTGGATATTTTTTAGATATTGGCATTGACTTCGATTAAAGGAATCTTTATTTTTTGGAATTATATATATACATATATATTAAAAAATATGTAGGAATATACGATTTCTTTTAACAAAATAAAAAGCTAGTATGCGTCTGGCTATTACGTAATGAAATGATTGGGTTATGTCTCCATCGCGTGGCTAGACATGATATTGCACATTCTCTATTGTGTGGAAAATAATAAGATTCCGTTTTAATGAGGTGTTAATAGCTTTGACTCAGCTTCAGGCACACTTCCAAATACATGATGGAATTTTGTCTGTGTGTACTTGTAACACTGTGCATTTGAGAAAACAAGTACAATTTAGTAGTAGCCTACAATTTCTGCGGGGGATCTAAAGTGAAGCATTCTAGAAACTTCAAGGGGAAAAGGGGCATTCAGAATAAAACTCGTAAGGTATTTTCCCAGTGTTGTTTTATTATTATTATTTGCACTCTGTCTACTTCACATAGATCAGAGAGCCACTGAATCAGAGCTTCTATTAGACAAAAGTTGTTGGAAGAATGGAAAACTGTGCACAGCACAGTTCTGCTTCCTATATCAGTGAACACTGCACATATTGTCATATACGTACAGTGCTTATGGAAACGTACAAACCAGCCTGGTCTAGAGATAAAAATAGTTCTAAAAAGAAAAGAAAAAAAAAATACAGCAAGTCATTGCTACAGCAGTTAAGTTATGGGATGCCACAGATGGACATCTACAGAAATCAATCAGAACACTTTCAAGAAAATAAAACAGTTGATTTGTGAGACAGTTTGTTGCTTGGACACAGTTGTCATGTCATTCAAGGAACTACAGCAACGGTACAGTGGAAATGACATCAGCGGAACGGGTCTAGAGTCTAATGCACCGAGTATGATATGAAAATTCAAAATATAATTTAGAACAATCTTTTTTTAGCCTAAATACTTCCATCACAGATGCTCAATATAAGTTCATTCTCTAATAGTGACAACACATTTTTCAGTTGCAAAATGCAAACTCAAATCTTTGGTCAGATACATCATGAGAAGTCGCTGCATATGAGCAAAAAGATCAGGCTGAATGTTAATCATCTTTTTTTTTTTTGCTCTGGTGGAGTCAGTAATATTTACTCTTGGAGCTTTTAGCAGAAGTGAACGGGTGGTTCACAAAGAAAAAACAACTTTCATTTCACATATTAGGCATTCACACACACTTACACACATACAGTACAGTGAACATGATTGTGACAGTCATTCATTTGATTTTCACTCAGTTCCAAAATCGCAAACAAACGATTCATCTTTTCTCTCAGAAATCAGAACACACACCCAACAACCTTTACAGATGCACTCTAATGCCAAAATAAAAGCTCGTAAGATTTATAACTGAGAGAAGATTTTAACAGTGAATAAACCAGAACGAGAAACTGTCCAAATGATCTCAACTGCATCAAACGTGCGCTCTGGAATAAGATGCCGGCTTCAAACACTGCACAGAGCAACACTAAAGATGGATTTGAAAGATCCACAGCAAAAACTAAAAAAACAAACAAAAAAAAACTGAAAATCAGATTCCAAAGCGCTGGACTGTGGAGTACATGATTCATATGACATTACTGCTAATGCTTTTCTGGGGAAAAAAACAAAAACAAAACCAGATCTTACATTCATTCATCAATACAATACCATGTGGTTTGTAGCTGAAATATTTTCATATGTCCCACCAGCAATGTGCCAGCAAACACATATTTACTGTATATTAGGCTTTCTGTCCCACAAGGTGTCGACGTAAAGTGCCACATCTCTTCATGTCGTCTCACATGAGAATTTAAATTTTAGTCTGCATAAAAAGGGAATTGTTGCATTTCATATTGTATATAAATAAATTCTAGCATCTATAAATACTATATTTGGTTTAGGCTAGAGCACTTGTGCTCTATAAAAATATCTCCCATAACTTTTCTTTCATTTGACTGATTTAAAATGACAAAATATGGGCGACGGCGGGCCAAATTAAATTTAAAAAATGAATGAACGGCTAGTCTAGTGTTGTTAGTCAGACTCTCACCTCAGACCAAATCAAAAGCAGGAACGGTGCCACAGCAGGGAAAGCGTCCGCGCCGCTGATATATGGTCGTTTCGGGGCTTTCAGAAGCCAGGCGGATGTGTAAACAGACTCCCAGTGGATTGAGCTGCTGGGCAAGAACAAGGCAGTTTGGCTTCATGTGCCGGGAGGAAGACACAAGACGTGCTAAGTGGAATGATTTCAAACCTCACGCAAACACACTTACATTCACCAAAATAGACACGGATCGAATTACGACACACGTCTCAAACGTGCTTGTGCGTGTTGCTGAAGAAAACGCAGTTTAATAATTATAAACGCTTTCCGTCTAGAGCTTTGATAAGTGTCCTATGTACATAAATGAACAATAAATATCTGCAATGACCTCTACATATATTGAAATATATATTAAATCTTGAATAAAGTATATATTTCAAACATATTCATATATTTTTCTTCAAATAAATCAGGAGATATCACAGTTTAGTAATCAAAAACTGACAACGTTCCCGTCTGCGGTGTCCCTTTTCACAGTCTTTCTCTGGTGCAAATACACATTAGCATAATGGTTAACGCTTCACAGAAATGGAAGGTCTCCGTTTTTAGCGCAAATGGCCCTTTTTGCAGAAACTAAGCAGTGAATGAAACCTTCCAGCACAGGATTATCAAGGAAACCAGCCCTGATAGAACTAGATTTCATAATGCTCAATGATCTCGCTCTCACAAATGGAAAAGGGACAGGGCAGCTGTGGCGTTACTGGTCAAAATCAAGCTAAAAAGATCATTTTCCTCATTCTTTGTACCAATGAACCAATAAAAAACACTTCAAAAGAAAGGAGGGCTAAAAATAAAAAGCATGCTTTTCATTTTCCTGACACCCTTCCTCATGTCCATTCCGTTCCTCTGACAGGAGTGTACAGTAACATCCTCAGAAAGAGAACCTGAAAGAAAGCCCAGTCGGACCGTAACCGTCCCACAATTCCACGGGACAGATACGGCCCCACTTCCCGCGGGTTGACTCGGATCCCGTTGGATCGTCCGATGGCAGCATCTGGTCCATCTCTTCTTCTTCTGGTCTCTATCAAGTGTCTCTTTTGTTTGGTATGCATAGTCAAACACGCACAGATGGGCCCTTTGTTTTTTTGCCTTTCGCTCTTATACGTGGCTCTACATTGCACAGCGCTCCCTGGTGGCCTGGAGGGGGACTGTCAGTAATATCGACTCCTCTCCTCGTCCGAGTCCGAGTTGTAATCTCGCAGTCCCACACCTTTCTGTAGGTTCAGTAAGGAATCCTTCATCTGTGTGGAGACACATATGCATACTATAATAATATTCACGTTCAATAAAATCACTTCGGCGTGTTTGCAGATGTTTTACCTGATCCAATAACAGTACTGAAGATTTGATGATCTCTCTCCATTTCTGCAGCTCAGCGTCATGGTACCTCTGCTGGGACTCCAGGAGCTGTGCCCATTCCATCTGTGTCTGCGGCAGTTTACTGCTGAAACACAAGACACACACACACGGTCACTAAAACACCACAACTCAGAGATCTTCATGGGTCTGTTGAGTGAGTTTAAAGGGATAGTTCACCCAAAAATGAAAATTGGCGCATGATTTACTCATCCTGAAGCCATTCTAGGTGTATATGACATTCTTCTTTCGGACGAATACAATCAGAGTTATATAAAAAAATGTCTTCTGAAGTGAAGCGATTGCTTTTGTGTAAGAAAAATATCCATATTTAAAACTTTATCGACTAAAATAACTAGACGGCCGTACGCAAATCGACTTACGCCAAAAGAGTAACACTTGAACTTGACGCACAACGTAACTCTGCCGGAAGCTACTTATTTTAGTCGATAAAGAAAGTTCTAAATATGGATATTTTTCTTACACGAAAGCAATCGCTTTAGATGGCCTTTATTAAACGCCGTAGAGTCGTGTCGAGCACTTTAATCATGAATAGATGCGCATTGATGGACTTCCAAAGACAAACAGCCATTCACTGTCATTATCAAGCTTGGAAGAGCCAGGACATTTTTTTATATCACTCCGAATGTATTCGTCTGAAAGAAGAAAGTCATATACACCTAGGATGGCTTCAGGGTGAGTAAATCATGGGCTAATTTTCATTTTTTGGGTGAACTATCCCTTTAAGTCACTTAATTAATTTTAATATCAGCTTAATGTGCTTTGAATTGACTGCAGTAATTGATTAGCTCAATATCACTGTGGGTGGGTCTTGGTTTTGTGGGAGGAGCTCACAATGGTGGGCATGGCTCAATATTGTTTAGGGGTGTTGCTCAACATCGTTGTGGGTGGAGCTCAATATTGCTGTGGGTGGAGCTCAATATTGCTGTGGGTGGGGCTCAATATTGCTGTGGGTGGAGCTCAATATTGCTGTGGGTGGAGCTCAATATTGCTGTGGGTGGAGCTCAATATTGCTGTGGGTGGAGCTCAATATTGCTGTGGGTGGAGCTCTATATTGCTGTGGGTGGAGCTCTATATTGCTGTGGGTGGGGCTCAATATTGCTGTGGGTGGGGCTCAATATTGCTGTGAGTGGAGCTCAATATTGCTGTGGGTGGAGCTCAATATTGCTGTGGGTGGAGCTCAATATTGATGTGGGTGGAGCTCAATATTGATGTGGGTGGAGCTCAATATTGCTGTGGGTGGAGCTCAATATTGCTGTGGGTGGGTGGAGCTCAATATTGCTGTGGGTGGAGCTCAATATTGCTGTGGGTGGAGCTCAATATTGATGTGGGTGGAGCTCAATATTGCTGTGGGTGGGGCTCAATATTGCTGTGAGTGGAGCTCAATATTGCTGTGGGTGGAGCTCAATATTGCTGTGGGTGGAGCTCAATATTGCTGTGGGTGGAGCTCAATATTGATGTGGGTGGAGCTCAATATTGCTGTGGGTGGAGCTCAATATTGCTGTGGGTGGAGCTCAATATTGCTGTGGGTGGAGCTCAATATTGCTGTGGGTGGGGCTCAATATTGCTGTGAGTGGAGCTCAATATTGCTGTGGGTGGAGCTCAATATTGCTGTGGGTGGAGCTCAATATTGCTGTGGGTGGAGCTCAATATTGCTGTGGGTGGAGCTCAATATTGATGTGGGTGGAGCTCAATATTGCTGTGGGTGGAGCTCAATATTGCTGTGGGTGGAGCTCAATATTGTTTAGGGGTGTTGCTCAACATCGTTGTGAGTTGAGCTAAATAGTATTGTGGGTGGAGCTCAATATTGCTGTGGGTGGAGCTCAATATTGCTGTGGGTGGAGCTCAATATTGATGTGGGTGGAGCTCAATATTGCTGTGGGTGGAGCTCAATATTATTGCGAGTGGGTCTTGATTTTGTGGGCCCAGATTGCAATATAGTGTCGGCCTCAGATCCCGGCCATACGTACCAGATGTGGGCCGGATCTGAGGCCGACCCTATATTGCTGTCTGGGGGAGGAGCTCGCAATGGGTGGCGTGGCTCATTGTTGTGGAGTGACTCAACATAGTTATGGGTGGAGCTCAATATCATTGTGGGTGGGACTTGATTTTATCACAGCTGTGGGCGTAGCTCAAAATTGTTGTGGGTGTGTGTGTGAGTGCAGTCCGACTATCTGCACATGATCTTAGATCTGACTGTGGTAATTTGATAGTCCACTCACAGACTGTTGCTGTCAAGAACTGGTCGAAGGAGAAGATAGAAATGCCAATAAAAACAACAGAATACGAAGGTGGAACCAACAACACCGGATGTGCCAGGAGATCTGAAATTAACCGTGTTTGTACGACTTAAATTTGAAAAAGTCATGCAATGGGCACGTCCTCCATGCTGTCCTCTGCTGGTCAGGTGGAGTATCACAACAACGGAACGGAGAAAAACAGCATCTCTGCAGTATCAACTGGAGGAACAAGCGGTTTCACTGTCTGGACTCTACATTAAACTAAAGAACAGTATGACTATTTCTTTTTGTTGAACAGTTGTGTTGAACATGCACTGCCATTCAAAATTTTAGGGTCAGTGAGATTTTTTTAAAGCAATTAATTAAATTCAGTTCAGTTCAATATCACTTTTTTTTTGTTGGAATTTCTTCCAAAAATTGTCTTGCATCCCACAGCGTTTACTGTCTCACATCAATGCCACTTAATACAAAAACATTACATAAATATGTAAATACATGACTGGCTGCTTTTATTAAGCATGGATGAATGTAATTGAGTGACAGTAAAGAGATTTATCATGTTACAACAGATTTTTATTTCAAATAAATGCTGTTCTTTAGAACTTTCCATTCATCAAAGAACCCTGGAAAAAATGTATCAAGGTTTCCACAAAAATATGAAGCAGCAAAATCAATCTTGTGACACTGAAGACTGGAGTGTAAAATTCAGCTTTGCATCAATCAGGAATAAAATACATTTTAAAATATATTCAAATAGAAAACAGTTAGTTTAAATTGTATTAATATTTGACAGTATTTTTTATCAAATAATTTCGTAATCACAAGACACGTTCAAAAACATTAATAATAATTACTGACTGACTCTAAACTTTTGAACTGTAGTGTAGAAAATTGCTAATTGAAAAATAATCATTCCATCAGAGTGAAGCAGTTTTGGTGTGTGTGTGTGTGTGTGTGTGTTGTACCTCTCATGTAGGCGTAAGCCCTGCCAGCTGGTGAGGCTCTGTGCAGAATACTCCAGCATCCAGAGTTTATAGAACAGCATCACATTCAGAAACACCAGTAGCACCAGACTGCAGAGACACAACAAACCACTGAGCACAGCTTCAAGAAGACCATGGACACATTCAGTGAAGAAAACAAAGACAAACGCTGGTCTTGTGATGGTAGAGAGGGAGTGATCGCATCTTAGTCAAGGAAGTGTATGAAATGTGCCACATAAGGCCTATATTTTTGCTGCATTCAATTCAAAGTCAAACGTGAGATATTCCTACTATTGTCAACAGAAACAAAATGGTAACGTTTTTAAATTGTCCATTGCTTTCTACACTCACCTAAAGGATTATTAGGAACACCATACTAATACTGTGTTTGACCCCCTTTCGCCTTCAGAACTGCCTTAATTCTACGTGGCATTGATTCAACAAGGTGCTGAAAGCATTCTTTAGAAATGTTGGCCCATATTGATAGGACAGCATCTTGCAGTTGATGGAGATTTGTGGGATGCACATCCAGGGCACGAAGCTCCCATTCCACCACATCCCAAAGATGCTCTATTGGGTTGAGATCTGGTGACTGTGGGGGCCATTTTAGTACAGTGAACTCATTGTCATGTTCAAGAAACCAATTTGAAATGATTTGAGCTTTGTGACATGGTGCATTATCCTGCTGGAAGTAGCCATCAGAGGATGGGTACATGGTGGCCATAAAGGGATGGACATGGTCCGAAACAATGCTCAGGTAGGCCGTGGCATTTAAACGATGCCCAATTGGCACTAAGGGGCCTAAAGTGTGCCAAGAAAACATCCCCCACACCATTACACCACCACCACCACCAGCCTGCACAGTGGTAACAAGGCATGATGGATCCATGTTCTCATTCTGTTTACGCCAAATTCTGACTCTACCATCTGAATGTCTCAACAGAAATCGAGAATCATCAGACCAGGCAACATTTTTCCAGTCTTCAACTGTCCAGTTTTGGTGAGCTCTTGCAAATTGTAGCCTCTTTTACCTATTTGTAGTGGAGATGAGTGGTACCCGATGGGGTCTTCTGCTGTTGTAGCCCGTCCGCCTCAAGGTTGTGCGTGTTGTTGCTTCACAAATGCTTTGCTGCATACCTCGGTTGTAACGAGTGGTTATTTCAGTCAAAGTCGCTCTTCTATCAGCTTGAATCAGTCGGCCCATTCTCCTCTGACCTCTAGCATCAACAAGGCATTTTCGCCCACAGGATTGCCGCATACTGGATGTTTTCCCTTTTCACACCATTCTTTGTAAACCCTAGAAATAGTTGTGCGTGAAAATCCCAGTAACTGACCAGATTGTGAAATACTCAGACCGGCCGTCTGGCACCAACAACCATGCCACGCTCAAAATTGCTTAAATCACCTTTCTTTCCCATTCTGACATTCAGTTTGGAGTTCAGGAGATTGTCTTGACCAGGACCACACCCCTAAATGCATTGAAGCAACTGCCATGTGATTGGTTGATTAGATAATTGCATTAATGAGAAATTGAACAGGTGTTCGTAATAATCCTTTAGGTGAGTGTATGTTATAAATTCTAAATTCGGACCTGTTGCTTTGAATCGAGTGCAGCATAAAACTGATAAAGGGGAACCAAGAAAATGGACTAGAATGACAGTATGTGATTTTTTTTTATAGAATGGATAAATATTTGACATCAGTAAAGGAATGTACCTTATACAGATCCTAAGGCCAACCACAAGAGGCAAAACCAAAAAAAAAAGAAAAGAAAAAAGTTTCACCAAGTCAGATTTATAAAAACAAACATAAAAATGAATAAACTCATGTCAGTACTAGTATAAGCAAAATTAGTACTACTTACACAAAGCTGATGATGAGTAATGGTTTAGAGAGGTTGCTGAAAATCCCGGCCCCTGGCATGTGCTCAGCAATATGTCTTGTCTGAGTGGAACCTGCACATGCAAATGCAAATATCATATAAATTTAAACCTAAAATATGTAGTGTTTGTGAATATTTGGATGTGCATGAGCTCACCTGCCACGTGTTTGATGCGGTGGATGACCTCGTCGTCTGTTGGTGTGGTAACAGGGCTGAGCGTCTCATCTAGATGGGCTGTGCGGAGGTGAGCGAGACCCCTTTTCCTCCGCCTCAGGGTGGAGTTCTTCACTGCTTTAGGAGACAGTCTGTGGCTTTCCATTACAGCGTCCTCCATCTTTGCTAACTCCAGCTCTGACAAATCAACAGCACTTATTTACTGGTACCGATTTATTTTGGTGATAATTATTTATTTTTAGTTGCGACAAACCACCACTAAAAAGTGGGACCTGATATTGTTGTGGGCGGAGTTCAATTTTGTTATGGGTGGAGTTCAATTTTGTTATGGGTGGAGCTTAATTTTGTTTTGGGTGGAGCTAAATGTTGCTGTGGGTGGGGCTAAATGTTGCTGTGGGTGGAGCTAAATGTTGCTGTGGGTGGGGCTCAATGTTGCAGTGGGTGGGGCTAAATGTTGCTGTGGGTGGGGCTCAATGTTGCTGTGGGTGGGGCTCAATGTTGCAGTGGGTGGGGCTAAATGTTGCTGTGGGTGGAGCTAAATGTTGCTGTGGGTGGGGCTCAATGTTGCTGTGGGTGGAGCTAAATGTTTCTGTGGGTGGGGCTCAATTTTGTTGAGGGTGGGGCTCAATGTTGCTGTGGGTGGAGCTAAATGTTGCTGTGGGTGGGGCTCAATGTTGCTGTGGGTGAAGCTAAATGTTGCTGTGGGTGAAGCTAAATGTTTCTGTGGGTGGGGCTCAATTTTGTTGAGGGTGGGGCTCAATGTTGCTGTGGGTGGAGCTAAATGTTTCTGTGGGTGGGGCTCAATGGTGCTGTGGGTGGGGCTCAATGTTGCTGTGGGTGAAGCTAAATGTTTCTGTGGGTGGGGCTCAATTTTGTTGAGGGTGGGGCTCAATGTTGCTGTGGGTGGGGCTCAATGTTGCTGTGGGTGGAGCTAAATGTTGCTGTGGGTGGGGCTCAATGTTGCTGTGGGTGGAGCTAAATGTTGCTGTGGGTGGGGCTCAATGTTGTTGTGGGTGGAGCTAAATGTTGCTGTGGGTGAAGCTAAATGTTGCTGTGGGTGAAGCTAAATGTTTCTGTGGGTGGGGCTCAATTTTGTTGAGGGTGGGGCTCAATGTTGCTGTGGGTGGGGCTCAACGTTACTGTGGGTGGAGCTAAATGTTGCTGTGGGTGGAGCTCAATGTTGCTGTGGGTGAAGCTAAATGTTGCTGTGGGTGAAGCTAAATGTTGCTGTGGGTGAAGCTAAATGTTTCTGTGGGTGGGGCTCAATTTTGTTGAGGGTGGGGCTCAATGTTGCTGTGGGTGGGGCTCAACGTTACTGTGGGTGGAGCTAAATGTTGCTGTGGGTGGAGCTCAATGTTGCTGTGGGTGAAGCTAAATGTTGCTGTGGGTGGAGCTCAATGTTGCTGTGGGTGGAGCTAAATGTTGCTGTGGGTGGAGCTCAATGTTGCTGTGGGTGGGGCTCAATGTTGCTGTGGGTGGGGCTCAACGTTACTGTGGGTGGAGCTAAATGTTGCTGTGGGTGGAGCTCAATGTTGCTGTGGGTGGAGCTCAATGTTGCTGTGGGTGGAGCTCAATGTTGCTGTGGGTGGGGCTCAATGTTGCTGTGGGTGGGGCTCAACGTTACTGTGGGTGGAGCTCAATGTTGCTGTGGGTGGAGCTCAATGTTGCTGTGGGTGGAGCTCAATGTTGCTGTGGGTGGAGCTAAATGTTGCTGTGGGTGAAGCTAAATGTTGCTGTGGGTGGGGCTCAATATTGCTGTGGGCTATTGTAGTGGATTGGACTTGATATTGTTTATTCTTTTAAAATAAATTAATACTTTTATTAAGCAAGGACACATTAAAATGATCAAAAGTGACCATATTTATAATGTTAGGAAAGATTTTTATTTCAAATAAATGCTGTTCTTTTAAACATTCAATAATCGAAGAATCCTAGAAAAAAATATATCACTGTTTCCACAAATATATTAAGCAGCACAGCTGTTTTAACATCGATAATAATAAGAAATGTTGTAGAAGGAGCTCAAGTTTCTAATGGGTTGAGCTAAATATTGTTGTGTATGGGACTTGATATTGTTGCGTGTGAAGTTCTATTGTTGTAGGTGGAGCTCAAGAAGGTTGTGGTTAGGGCTCAAGATAGTTGTAAGTGGAGCTCATTATGGCTGTAGGTGGTTCATAATGGTTGAAATCGAGTCTTACCAAGGCTTTTAAAGTTCTCATCTAGCCCACTCCAGAAGTTCTTCTCGATGAAGCCCTTCACCAGACCCCATGGCTGTTTCCTGTACCTCAGTTCTGTAGAAACCCTGAAGACAGACGAATCACACCATTGTCAACACACACCTGTAGTAGTGACTTGTATAATCCCCATGGAGAAAATGTTGTTTCAGTAAGTTTCAACATGCATTCATACAGAAAATAAACAATGTACTTAAATATGAAAATCAAACCATATAAAAATTTCAATTAAGCATTTTACTGCCTCTGGCAAGAAGGAACCCCTTTTTTTTTTTTTTTTTTTTTACACTGGCATCCTAAATCTCCGACCCGAAGGTAATAGTGAAGCCTCTCTCTGTTTGACTTTGGCCATAAAACCACCATCCTGTTCACCCGTACCTCAGCCGACACTTGTTCTTGGCCACACGTGTTAGCATGTAGCGGTTTAGGGTGTAAAAGTAGTCATGGTACGGCACGTCATGAGTGATGACTTCCGCATCAATGATGTAGCACTCACTCTCCTGGCTGGCCTTATACAGGGTCTAATTCAGAGGGAAGTTGAATTTCAAACATATTCAACAAAACACACAACTTGCAAAAACAAATAATCCAAAGAACAGAACTGAGGAGAAGTGCAGTCTCACCTGAGTCTCAGTAACTGTAGCTGTTTTAGGAGCCAGAGGGTTGGTCAGGGAGATTGTGTACATGATATCTCTCGTCTGATTTCCCGCATCCTCCTTCTTCCAAGGGTGATACACCACATCTGTGAATGGATGTGTGAAAATTTAACATAGAACCAATACAAGCATTTCAGAAGCAGGGTTATTTTAGTTACCTAATATATAAAAAAACAAATAAAAAATAAATGTTTCACTTTTTCAACTTTAGTTAGTGTGTAATGTTAGCCTGGGTTTCCCCATGCTGCCTTTGCGCAGCGCGATGTTATTCACGCTGCTAGGCAGTCTGGATACCATGGAGCAAATTTTCGCCTCAGCGAGGGAACCAATCACAGAACGGGGAGGGAGCGGCAAGACGATGACGACGTCTATGCGACACACCGAAGCAGTTTGTTTATACCTATGGATCCAACATGGCAGCAGACGCGAAGTTACCTTTCGATGTAGCCTTAGATATTGTTCTACGTAGTTTAGAACGCAAATAAATCTCTGACCCATCGTCTTCTTCATCGTCTAATTTCTGTCGCTCTACATACGTCATCTGGTATAATTGAAACGATTGGCTATGAGCTACGTACAGGCGCATTTGATAGACATTCGTAGCACCCAATAAACGGCTCTGGGCGTTCGTAAACCACGCCTCAAATACGAGAAAATGAACATGTGGTTCCCAGACCACGTCTCAATGTCAATGAGACGTGGTCTGACGTTAGCCAGGCTAGTGTAATGTTGCTTTTTGAGCATAAAATATCTCAAAGTTCACTCCAAAGGGAGATATTCTCTTTAACAGAAAACACTTTTCAAGAACTACAACAAACGGCTTGTTTTTGGCAACAGTGCACTTCTTCCAGATTGTGTGTCACACAAATTTAAATAATCCCTGGTTGAGCTGCACTAGAGAGGAGATAGAAGGTCCTTCTGGATCGCTTTCTGAAACACCAATATGCTATTATAATGGGAAAAAAAATTGATCCTAGACCAGCTTTTCCCTCTAAAAGCAACCAGAAGCAGCAGCAGTTTGACTGAGAAAAGTCCAAACCTTCGTTTGTTGTTCTTATACTATTTTCATTGGTTATTTTCATTCATAAATGGATTTAGTTGTTTTCATGAAACTGGCTGACAATAAATGGCATTTAACTAATCTTAATTGTCAAATTATTTTTATTCCATGTAGGCCTATGGTAAAATGATGTAATTTGAGAGTAGGCATTGAGGTCCACTCACTCGCCTCGCCACTGATAAAAACTATAATAGTGTCTCAATGGTACTAATATAACACTGATCAGAATTATTCTAGACGTGCAGTTAAGTATTGAAACAGATAATACTTCTCAAACTCAAATATTTAATAATTTGGCAAGTAGCCAACTAATAATCAGGATAATATACAGTGAGCCGGAGTTTATTGAAGAATAAAGCTCCTCATGGTCTTGATCACTCTATCAGAGTTTATTTTGGATCGTCCATCAGTTCAGTGAGATGAGATGCTTATGAAGGGTTCTGACCTGTGAATCTCCTCTGGTCCATAAAGTCTGTCATGAACTGGGACTCCGTGAAGAGGATGCCGTACAGCTTATCAACACTGAATTTATACACCTCATTAATGTAGTGACGGCCATTCAGATCTTCGTGGAACGCTTGAACCTCATCTCCTGAACACACATTCAAGAGACACATAAAGATCAACTGTACTGCACTACTCAAGTATTGCCATCAAATTATGTGTAGAGTCTCTTTTCACAATTCGAATGACATTTCCAGAGTGGGACAGAATATGTATTTATGACTTCTGAATATGTATCTACATGTATTAAAGATACACTATGTAACTTTTGGCGCTTTAGCGGTTAATAAACAAAACTGCATGTGTCTTGTGGAAGAACATTGTAGCCTGAGCTAATACTCTCTGTTTATGTATATGACGAATCACAAAGGTAACTTTATTGTTTATAAAAACTTGAAACCAGTGTTCAAAAGTTTGTGTTTTCAGGCCCCCAAAACGCCACTGTCGTGTAAATAAACGTCCAAAACGCATAAAAAGTTTTCAGTTTTTGGAAACGGTGTCGTGTAAACGGCCCCAACAATAGTCTGAATATAAACACTTATTATAGGTGTATCATAGTGATTGAGGATCAGACAAAAACATGGGTTGGAAAATGGATTCATGCTCATTATATACATTTTGAACCAAAAAAAGTTACAAAGTACCTTTAAGCTGCAACAATTCATTGATAAAATTAATAAAAATGTGCAACATTTTTGTGTTGCTGACAAACTGTGGAAACATTTTGATATTTGATTTGAAAATGTGAAAGAGTGCACTTTATATTGTAATGTTTATATTTGAAAGATTTTTGCATACAATAGAATATATAGCATATCCATTTGTCCATATACATACATATATATATAATATGACATCTTCACTCTCTATTCAAATATTAGATTTTTTTTTTTACGATTATGTAAGCACATTCCTTGAAGTCAATTCTTTTATGAAACATGCCAAATTGTGCGGTCATCATTTATGACTGTCATACAAAGTTTATGTCATGCAAAAACCAGAGAGAGGCAACAAAATACTAATAACAGATTATTTGATTAGAAACAATCTGTTTCTTATCAAATAGTTGCAGGCCCTGGTATTTCTAATTTTAAGCTATTGACTGTGTGTACCGCTATTACTGTGTGTCTGTGAGATGACAAGCCTTACATTTTAATTTATTCACTTATTTATATATACTTATTTATTCACGCTTTCACTCACAGTGACTTACAAAGGAGGAACAGAGCAAGCGATTCATCTTAAGGAGGCAGTAACTCAAGAAGTGCTAGCAATATAAGCCGCTTTCCGACCAAGTAGTTACAGGAACTTAGTTATAGGAACTGTCCACTTCTAAACAGTTCTAAGAACTACTCTCCCCCAAACTCGGTTTCGCTGTTTGCGTTCGCACTGGCCAAGTGGCCATAGGAACTGGTAGGAGGGGTAAGGGAGTGACGCAAGCACGGCGGCGGCGGCGCCACATACAACAACAACAAACCAGCGTGGAGGAAGCTATCGGAATGTTCCTGTTCTGCCTTGCCGGGACCTTAATAACAGAGTACGAACGGCGGCGTTTAAAGATCTTGAGTTCTGTACAGAGAAACACAGAAGACGAAGGCTCCAGCGTAATATGATCTTAAGTAATATGATGGAAGAAGATAGAAGAGCAGAGCGCAGGAGGCAAACAAAACGACGGGTAAGTTTAGCAAGCATTAGCAATTAGCTGGTTGAATGCGTTATGTTTGTCTTAAGTTATGAGTTAGCATAGCCTACATAGGCGAATTGCAACAGACAGTGAAGAAAATGTGTTGACAGTGGGCGTGACTTATAAGTTGAACCAATCAACGTAGACCTAGGGAAAGGGAACTAAAAAAGTCCTCGCTCTAGACTAGGTACTGAAAGAGTTATAGGAACTACGGTCTGAGGAACTAAAAAATCCCCAACTTAGTCCGGTCGGAACACGCGAAAAAAAAGGTTATAGGAACGTTAGGTTCTAGGAACTGCAAAAGTCCCTCCGGTCGGAAAGCGGCTATAGTTTCAAACATCGGGGAGGAATGTAAGAAACAGTGAAAGCATTTTTCCAAACCTTCATCATGCGTCTCTGAGGAATCACTGAGATCAGTGGGTATATCCTCGTTGTCGTTGAAGTCGAGTGAAGGCGAAGGAACGGGGCCCAGAGGACTCGGCGGTTCGCTGTTCCTCTCCTCCACCAGCAGAGGGAGAGTCAGAAGATCTCCATCAGCAAGGCAGTCTGTGTACTCCTCAGCTGCAATGTCGAACTGAAACCAGCAGGGGGCACACTTTTAAAAGTAGTTTCTTAAACGGCATCTGTGCAGTGAGCTGGAGCGGGTATACTCACAGACAGTGGTGTGTCAGTGCTGCTGGGAGGTGTGGTGGAGGTGATGGTGGACTGGGTGATGGATCTCTTGTGTGTCAGAGGTGAACTGTTGTCTTGTTTGTTCTCACTGCTGCTCTTGGATGAGTTATCATTACTGACCTCGTTCTCCTCGGCTGGGATCTCCTCACAGTATCTGAACATGCATAGAGAAGCACACATGTGGTATATTTGTCCAACATTCATGTCTGTTAAACACCAAATTTGAATATGTGGGGTTTTGAACAATAGTTGTGAAAGCATGAAGGCTGCCCCTAATAGTCGACTAAACGTTAGTTGACAAGAAGCCCTACAAAGCATGCATGCTTAACTCACCCCATTGTGTTGAAATCATCATCAGGCGGCACGTAGTCTTCATCGTCACTAGTGAGTCCCAGCTCATTGCCGTAGCACTGATGTACAAAGTGCCAGAGCTCTTTAGGGCAGAGTGGCTGAACACAGAGACAGCCGTCATGAGCTCAGAAATAACACATCGTATGTTGAACTTGTCAATCCAGAAATTTTGCAGTGTGTACTTGGCAGCATGAAAAAGCAAAGTGCACACTCTTCTAAGCTGTCAAACTATTCAGTTCAGCGCAAACTCACTGACTAAACTCTGCAAAATGTCACTCTCTATGCTCTCCTGCAAAATATCCCATTATAATAATAATAAAAAACTGGCAACGCTGCACAACGAATCTCTTATTTACATCACATTTACATGTTGTTGGTTATAATTAAAGGATTCGCCAGCGTGCAAAACTTGCACTTAATAAAAACACATTTTGAGCAGATTAACATTATTTATTATTATACATTTTATTTATAGGTGCCTTACATGACACTCAAGGACACCTTACAAACACAATAAAACGATCAACATTAAACAGATAATCAACATTACAGTCTGGACAGACTGAATAAAAACATAAAAGTAATCACATAAACGCCTGCCTAAAAAGATGGGTCATAAGAAGAGATTTAAAAACACGAACGTGACTAAAGGTTCGGGAGCCCATAGAAGTTGTACGAGTTCGATGGCGAACAAGAGTGAGTGCAGAAGATGATCTTAAAGTACGAGTAGGAGTGTAAATATGATTATGAAGAAGGTCAGATAAGTATGAACGGGCAAGATTATTGAGTGGCAGATTGGTTTTTGAGCCGACAAGAAGAATTTCTGTTTTACAGCAATTAAAGGGATAGTTCACCCCAAAATGTAAACTCTGTCAGTAATTCCTCTCCCTCATGTTGTTCTAACCCCGTAAGACTTTCGTTCATCTTCGGAACACAAATGAAGATATTTTTGATTAAATCTGAGGGGTCTCACTCCTCCATAGGCTTCTAAGGGATTGAAACTTGCCGGCCCAAAAGTTATTAAAGACATCGTTAAAATAGTCCGAGTGACTACAGTGGCTCAACCTTAAAGATGAACTGAACTGAAAAAAATCTTAAGTTTATCAAGCGACGAGAATACTTTTTGTGCACAAAAAAACAAACACAAATAATGACTTTATTCAACTATTCATTTCCTTCTCTGTGGGCCTCGAGATTTTACGTAAAGTAACAGCGCAGCGCTTCTGGGTTGTACGTCACACTCATCACACACATGACCAGCGTCGGCCAATAGTGAGCCTGCGTGTGACGTACAACCCAGAAGCGCTGCGCTGTTACACTACGTGAAATCTCAAGGCCAACAGAGAAGGAAATGAATAGTTGAATAAAGTCGTTACTTTTGTTTGTTTTTTTGTGCACAAAAAGTATTCTCGTCGCTTGATAAACTTAAAGATTGAGCCACTGTAGTCACTCGGACTATTTTAACAATGTCTTTAACTTTTCTGGGCCGGCAAGTTTCGATCCCTTAGAAGCCTATGGAGGAGTGAGACAGCGCTCAGATTTAATCAAAAATATCTTAATTTGTGTCCCGAAGATGAACGAAAGTCTTACGGGGTTGGAACAACATGAGGGTGAGTAATTACTGACAGAGTTTTCATTTTGGGGTGAACTAACCCTTTAAGTTTAAGACGACTTGATGTAAACCACTCTTTAATCTCTGCTAAACAATCTGAGAGGACAGATGGAGGAAAAGTAGAGGTAGGGTTTGAGGATAGGTAAAGTTGCAATGGAATTGAATAGCACATTTCCGACAAATATTACCAAGGGGTAAAAGATAAATAATAAATAAGAGAGGACCCAAAAGTGAGCCCTGCAGAACACCCGTATTGACGTACGCAGGCTCTGATCTAAACGGCTTCAGCTGTACAAATTGAGTACGACCCGTAAAGTGGGTACCAATGATTTCAATAGACTGTCTGTCTAAAAGAATGCTGTGCGAGATAGTGTCAAATGCTGCACTCAAATCGAGCAGAATAAGTATGGATAAAAGTCCAGAGTCAGCAGCTAACAGTAAGTCATCAGAGATCTTAACTAATGCACTCTCAACACAATAAGGACAGAAACTGGATTGAAATTGCTCGAACAAACTATTATCAGAAAGATGATCCCGGACCTGGGATGCAACAATCCTTTCCAGCATTTTAGAAAGAAACGGTAGATTTGAAATGGGGCAAAATGATCAGCCCCCGGTTTCTAATATCCTGGCACAGATATTGCAGAGAGTTTCCACTTCTCATTATATCATTTCCCTAAACCCCACCAAGGCACGGGGTTTGCAGGTGTACAGTAAACATAGAATGATTGAGTTGAGAGAATCATTACTTTGTTTCCATGTCTTAAACCACTGATTGGACCTTTTTTTTCAAATTAATATCAGTATAAACAGCATTACCATGTTTATATTCTCACCTTGTCCAGCAGTGCGTTCTGCCAAAGTCTGAACATCATCATGTAAGTCCTGTCTCTCGCACCAAACGACGTGAAAAAGTGCTGAAGGGAAGATCGAGGACAACTTAACTGAATGTGTTAATGTGTGCAGTCGTATCTGAGTGCGGTTGTGTGTCTCTCACCTTCTCAGTGTCCGTGCACACCTGGATGGCATTGGGAATCAGACGCGCTGTTTTCTCTTTCGTCATGGAGCAGATGTCTTTCAGCCGTACTGTAAGCTGTTCACATGCAACAGAACAACAAAACACAACATAACTCTTCTCAGATCCAAAGGTTTTAGTAAAAGTGCCCGTATTGTGCCAGAACTCCGGCGCAAAATGAACCTTTGGTCTAATTACACATTGTTACCTAGTCAACCGTTATCTGAGATTTGTTTTCATGATTATCGAATGTAAATAGTTTTATCTCTAAAAACAGTTTAGCCTATAAAGCTAGTATAACGCTAGTATATTGGGCATAGAGTAATGACAAATAAAAATCGCTTGTTAAAGGGTCATGAAACCCCCCTCTATCAGCTCAAGTCTAGCTCATAATCTTTTTGAAAAATGCAACTTAAATGGGCGTGGATGGCTGTGTGAAGAAGGGAGGGAGTGGGTGTGGCACGGCAGGGGAGAGGGGGAACTGTCATCAGCCAGCAGTGTTGCCAGATGTACGATAATTATCGTATTTGTACAATAATTTTGACCTCTGTACAATGTACGATCAATAATGAACAATAATCTCAGAGTTTTCAGTCGTTCGTCCAAACACACATCCTACCGCTTCTCCCCCCGACCTCGAATCATTTCGCAGGCTCGCCTGCCTGCACGTACACACACACACACACACACACACAACACGGTGTCGCCCGGCCCGCACGTCAACACTGCACATTCACAAGTCTCCCGCATTAAGCATACAATTGATATATTATCGAAATATCTAAAATGTTCATAACGACCGCTTATTTAACAAAATGCAAGTAAAATGACCAGGGTTACATTTTAGACACACACTCTGAAGGGATAGAAAAGTCCTCAGGACTTGGTACCGCATTACTCGCAAGACGTAACTTGCATTGGTCATCGACAAGGCCGAAGTCCACCATTCTCCAATTCTCGAAGCTCTCTCGGGTAAAATGTTTGCGGCACTTGCGTCCCATGATGGTCTCGCTCCTTTACTACGCGATATCACAGTTTGACATGTCTGTGGAAAGATCCACGTGGTGTCATGAATAATTAAGAGACCGTGTCTTCTCATAGGATATAAAAACTCAGTCTCATTAATAATTATGAGAGACCGATGAGTCATCAACGCACTACACTGTGCACTGCCACGTCACAGCCTGCGATGAAGATTTTAAACCCGGAAGACGAAAATAGCTGGAAAAAACTCAAATTTAACCATTTTCGCCCTACTATTAAATCTAACAGATGCTAACATTGTCTTCAATGTTGTTCAACACACATACCTCTGTTAAAATCTCAGAAAATTTGGTTTAGGGTTTCATGACCCTTTAATACCACTAACAAGGCTCAAAATAGCCCCACACTAGCACGCTAGCATAATGAGGGTCCCTACCTTCAAACCGAAGCATTGAGAACTTTGTCAGTGTCCAGACAGTTTAATAAGAAGATATTTTATACATACAGTCAACTTCGCGTATTCAGGCAGAAGCCATCTTTGAAATACAGTCTTTACCAGTCGATCTACGAACACCGATCCAAGCCTGCTGTTCGCGCTCACCTTATCACAACTTATAGCTCGTTCACATTCTCACCAGCGCACTTGGATCGGCGTTCGTAGATCGACTGGTAGAGACTGTATTTCAAAGATGGCTTCTGCCTGAATACGCGAAGTTGACTGTATGTATAAAATATCTTCTTATTAAACTGTCTGGACACTGACAAAGTTCTCAATGCTTCGGTTTGAAGGTAGAGACCCTCATTATGCTAGCGTGTTAGTGTGGGGCTATTTTGAGCCTTGTTAGTGGTATTAACAAGCGATTTTTATTTGTCATTACTCTATGCCCAATATACTAGCGTTATACTAGCTTTATAGGCTAAACTGTTTTTAGAGATAAAACTATTTACATTCGATAATCATGAAAACAAATCTCAGATAACGGTTGACTAGGTAACAATGTGTAATTAGACCAAAGGTTCATTTTGCGCCGGAGTTCTCCTTTAAAGGTCCATCATTTTGTTTTAGAGGTCTCCTACAATAGGTTTACATGCATCCAAGGTAAAAAAACACTTGAATTTTCTCATAACATACATTGCAGCATCAAGTCTTTCCTCACAGTGTCTGAATCTAAACCCCTCCTTTCTGAGAGCCTTCTCTGCTCTGATTGGTCAAACGGCCCAGTGTGTTGTGATTCGTCAGAAACCAAACACTCATTACCATATCTGTATCAAGAGCTGTGTAAGATCCAGAGCTCAAATTCACAGTGATACGAACAGTAACATCGCCGTTGGTTTTACAGTATCAATTCGAGTGCGAGTCCTCATTCTGTGGAAGTGGATTTGCTTTCGCTGTGCAGAAAAGAGCATCTTCTCAACATGTCGACAACATAAACTAAACTCTTCCAGTCTCAGCTACAGCTAGTGTTTGAGGGTCAAAGTAGACATTGTTCATGAGCAGCCGATGAAGACCAAAGGGCTGGCATTATGCAAACTTGTTACAAACCGAAAGGCAGGATGTAAGACGTGGACTCGTCTCAGACAGTTCACAATCGCTTCTTTTTTGGGGGAGACGATAATCTGTGAAACTTTGCAGACCTTTTACATTCACAAACAGCTATATTCCGCACTACAGGAATGGTAATATCCCAAAAAGCATAATAGGGTGTGTATCATACCAGAGTCTCCCAGCGAAAGATGTTGCTATAAAAACAGATCCAGTTTTCGGAGAGGTAGAGGCGGCCCTGCAGGAGGATGTCCCGCTGGAGAGCGCAGGAGTAGTCTGCCAATGAGAGGACAAGGTCAGCGTTCAAAAGATGTCTCTCATGTCAAATCATTCAATTCAATATTTTTTTCCCATTATATTTCAGTTTTGTATCCGTCAAGTTCCAAATAAAATAAGAAAATAATCAAATAAATTAAGAACCTTTAAACTGTAAAGCATCTCATTCAATTATAAATGAACTATTAATTATACATTTAATACTTAATTATAGTTTTATAGTTAAATATAATTTCTTATTAATTATAAATTGACACTCTTTCAAATTCCAAGTCAAATGGAATCTAAAATTTTATAATTTTAATAACACATTTTAATGAAAATATATTAATATTAAATATCTACTTACACTAAACAAATTATACTTTGGACCAACTTAAAAAAATACTCTAATTTGTTACAGCCAAATTGATTAGTCTTTCTCAATTATATTTATGGTTTGGATCAAACCTTAAATTTGGATTTAATGTTAATCAAAAATATGTATTGTCCCAAAGACAAATACATTAATACAAAGTAAAAATATTATTTATTATATAGACAGTATTCTTAATAAATATATTTTCTTTAAACATAAGCTAAATGTATGTATTATGCAATGATTGTTAATGTGACATATATATTTACACGCACACACGCACACACACACGCACACACACACACACACACACACACACACACACACACACAAAGACACGCACGCACGCACACGCACGCACACACACGGCTTCATACAACTTAATTTCACCACAAAAAAGACTATTAGCTTTAATATTAAAGTAGAACTTTTACTTAAGATAAAAATAATAACATTAAGTTTACTTACTATAAATAAATAAAAAAACTTCAAAACTCAAAAGACCTTAATGTTTATTGTAAAAATGTTTATTGTAAAAATATGCATTTTATTTTCTGTATGTACTAAGAAAACAAAAACAATCATAAAGCCATAAGGCCAGCCAGTGTGTGTTCGGCACATCAACACTCGGATGTCAAGAGAAAATATTATTTAAACAAAATTGTTTCTATACATTTTTTTTCTATGTGGAGTTTTATTTGCTTTTAGACAAACTGAACAAAACAGCTTTCAAGTGGAAGCCATGATTTTTCGCTTTTTCCAGTGTATAATACAAAAATCAACTAGGTGACCAAAATTTGTAAAATATTGTTCACAGGTATTTACTTTAGCTCTCTCTTATCATGAATACTATGTCAAAATGCTAATTTGAAGTCTTTGATTAGTTAATGATCACACTCTTACCCACAATAAGACGCTCTGTGTCCGGCAACTGCTTGAAGAGCTTCCTGAAGTCTTCATTACGCTGCTTATATGTGGGACTGAGGACCTACAACACAAATAAAGCAGCAGATGAGGAACACACACACACTCGCAGTAAGAAACAGCCGTTCTGCTCTTTCACACAGCTGATGTTCAGTCAAACGCTGGTTTAGTTTTGCCATGCAGCAGCCAGCGTGAGATGAACCACAATGAGTTCATTCCCAGTGTGTCGCGACAGAAGACGCGAGTAAACGACGTGTGTTAATGAGCCAAAGTACAGCAGGCATCATTAACAGCAGAGCAAAAGTAGACAAATGCTCTAAGACAAGACAAAACAATCACGTTCGATTTTGATAAGAGTCTTGAAATCAACAGTGTAAAATGGTGATCCTTACACGCAATATCGAACGTGATACTCTATTGCCACGGAAGAAACAACAACAACAACAACAACAATAATCTTATGAGAAATACCTTTAAAATATCACAAATACCTTTAGAACTAAACAGAAATTAAGGCAACTATGTTTATATTAATATTACATAGGAATAAGTGGTTTAGAGAATTAATGAATGGAAGGATGGACGTATTATATTATATCAATTTATTTGCTGAATTCTATTTAAAAAATATGAAATTAACATTAAATATATAGACAGTACTGACACTGTTAACATTTAATAAATTGTTTTTAAATGGTAATTTCTCAATATTACAATGAGTAAGTACCCGTATATATATATATATATATAAACACACGGTTAATTTTTCAATATTAAAATGAGTAAGTACCGGAGTATATATGAAGAGTTCAGATGCAAAAGCCTCTAAATGCCATCTGAAATTTTCTTCTAAAATGATCATTTTTATCAAGCTCTTATATTTCAGTTCAATAATTTCACTTAAATGGCAAGAAAAATTACCCATTAATTGTCATTTAAGTGAAATTACTGAATTTAAATATACGAGCTTGATAAAAATGATAATTTTAGATCATTTTCACTTAAATGGCAAGAAAAATTACCCATTAATTGTCATTTAAGTGAAATTACTGAATTTAAATATACGAGCTTGATAAAAATGATCATTTTAGAAGAAAATTTCAGATGGCATTTAGAGGCTTTTGCATCTGAACTCTTCATATATATATATATATATATATATATATATATATATATATTCCTAAATGTATGATATTAACATATAGAGAGAACTGACATTTAAGTGCTAGCATTTTAATTTAATGTTTTTTCTATCTTATACCAAGTTAAAGAGTAATTAATTAAAATATATTAAATATTTGTATTATTGTTTTTTATTATATTTATTTATATTATATAAATATTTGTTTAACTTATAAGAATAAAAACTGACTTTATGTATGTACAATATTGTACAGGGCTCGATCAATCGGTCAAATCGGTCATTCACTTGTCAGAGTAAAAAATTTACTTGTCCGGCAAAAAAAAGAAGATTTTTGGTGGTGTAAATAAAATGTATTCTGAAGCAATATTCTCATCAGAGTTCTATCAGCTTTTACATACTTAAATCTCCAGATTTTTTTATATTTACCCCAGGGTGTTTATAAAGGCTTTAATAATAATAATAATAAAAAAACCTTATCAAATGCATCATGTTTGATGTCAAATTCCTACATTTGAACAATAAAAGCAATTATAATAAAAAAAATAAAAAAAAACTATAGGGCTGTTACCAATCAAATTAAATCATTTAAACTGCAATAAATAGTGTTATGAGTTTGATGTTTCATTGAGTAACAAACCGCCGCTGTTGCTTTGAGAATGCGCGATAGTTCTGCTGTGATCTTTGTTTGGAACTATTTTCGTTGGTGAAACAGAACAAAAAAAAGTTAATATTGTGTCTAAAATATAAGTGACTTAATATTAACTACTTGTTTATTGACCTATAAAATCAATATAACATTTGCAGTCGTTATAATATTCAGCAAAATAGCTCCCTTGGTCGTGTTATGTTGCATAACTATATCATGCGTTATAAATAAATGCAAAAAATCTACTTTTTGAATCTTTACCACAGTATGTTTCTTCTTATAAAGTGAGTATTTTATACTGTAACGCTCATTTGTTTTGATTTCTCAGTTGCCGTTTACACGGAATACAATAAAATTAGGATCATTCTCGCGTTTCGATGCTTTTCTAGTTGTTTTTTGTCAGAAGTTTTAATCAGGCTGCTTGTCCGTTCGGAAAAGTTAAATTCTCTTTCACTTAAATAAAATAAAAATAAAAATCCACTTGTCCCAAGCGTTAATGTCAAGCCCTGCTGTATACACTGTATATACACAATCGTTTTTATTATATATTTAAATAACTTTAATGCTGTACACTGCCCTATTACAATCAACAGTGGACCCTACTCTAGTCTTCTGCTGAATCTTTATGGAGACTCACGGCAGGTATTTCCTCATCCTGGTACGGGTCGTCCCTCGGGCCCCAGTGCCGGTCTGAACCCTGAACTAACCATCCCGCCAAAGCCTCCTCCAGCTCCATTAGTGTCTCCCAGTCCTCCTGCGAGTCCAGTGATGAATCCATGCTTCGGTTTCTCTCTCGTACTACAGCCAACGGATCGATCAGTTCATCAATGACAAGATCCTGAGAATATTTTGGATTCGGATGGGTCTGTAAATAAGTATCCCAGACTCAGTCGCTCCTTCAAAGGTTTGTCTACGCTATCGCAGATGTTCATCAGGGTGTGACGTCCTCTATCAGGGTGTGTGTGAGTGTCTGGCTCTTCAGTTGTGGCTCGCAACACTCACACGCAAGTGGCCTTTAGTAACCAGGGCAGACGGATGCTTTATTATGCTGCTGTTTGTTCCAGTTTGCTGCTGCAAACATGTCCGTCTTGATTCTTCATCCTTTTTTTGAGCTGTAAACGCGGTGACTAAAGGGTTGATAAAGGAGGAACATCCAAGTTACTTCCGCAAGCGATCATTAATCGTTACCTCAGTATGCAATGGCCACTAATATCAGGTTGTTGGCTTTCAGAGAATGTTCTTCTGGGAGTTTAGTCCATTAGTCCTCAGAGTTTGTGCTTGTTTTTTGTATTCACCAGTTGTTGCTGCTAGACTTCAAATGGTCTTCGAAAATGACAAATAAAGACCATCTGGAAACTCTCTGTGCCAATTCCTTTGGTTATCGTGTCCTTTTTTTGGATCATTTACGTGTTCTAATGTAGGATTCACACCTCCATCTCTCAACCCCAACCTCGACTCACTTGTGCCTTCTCATTTGTGCTGTCAGACACCTAAAGATAACCAAGAACAAAGACTGACACATGATCTCCAGCAGTCATGGGATTCTGCTTGTGTGAGCGACAACTTTAATCTCCGTCCCAAAAGTATTCTCTCTTCAGCGGTTATACATTAATAACCATAAAGGCGAATGGATAGTTTCTCCCAATGGAGAATCAGATATCCAATAACCTTCCAGTGGAGATCCAGAGCAGCAGAAGATAGTTTGGAGCACAACAGCTCTATCTGATTTATGTAGAGCTGGATGTGTGTGTGTGTGTGTTTACTCCTGGCGATGAGCATGTAAAGTTGGTTATATATTAACTGAAAGAGTAAATAATGAGAGACGCCGGCGGCTGGTACCAAGAGTGGGTGTGACAACTCCAATAATGTCATCAGGGGATCAGTTTGTTGTCAGAGGCACGCGAGACAATGTCTAGTGTGCAAACTTTCAGGGTGCGATCTGTTACGGTTAGTCTTTCGCAACTCAAATGGTCTTTTATGTGCAAATGTCAACCTTAAAGGGGATAGCTCACCCAAAAATGAAAATGAAGTCATCATTTACTCACCCACATGTTTCACCAGACTTTCTTTCTTCTGTGGAAGATACTTTAAAGAGTGTTGGTGACTAAAACATTTTGGTGACCATTGATTTTCATTGTATGGAGAAACAGAAGAAAAAGTGAGCAAATGATGTCAGAATTTTAATTTTTTTGGTGATTTATCCCTTTAAAACACACTAAAGTAGTAATGTTATATACAGTATGTGTGATCTATATCTATAGTAAAGCCATATATAATACCAGTACAGATGTTTTGTTAGTAACTAATTAATAATAATAACTGTTTTCTATGGTTACCGCCTCAAGTAAACACAACTTCAGTTCACACGCATTTATTTGAGTTTCGGGTGAAAGTACTGTATGTACTCTGAGTAACTTTGAAATATTGAACTTTTGAAATGTTCCTTAAAACGTACAATTATGGGCCAGATTTACTAACAGCGCAGGCCAGCGCAAACCCTATTTTGGTGTTAAAAAACTACTGTCAGCATTTACTAAAGACAGAATTAGTGCTGAAAAGATGTGGACAGGGTTATTTTTGCGGCTGACATTTTTATTATCTTGGTAGATTGCATTGGTCATTATGGAAATGATCCGGCTGCGTCTGTATTCTTTAATTTGCGTGTCGTTTAGATCACGCGCAGAACTTTCCATTCCCATCGGCACTTTTATGGGATTGAGCTCTCTTTGCCCTTTGAAAATTTGCCCTGATTAGTAAAGCTGGCCCTAAAAGTCTTTATCATTTGTCTCATATACGATTTATTGTTTTAGCATACATATGAGACTTCCCAAACCAAGACTTCCATTGCGAGAGTTCAAACCTTAAAGTTTGATCCATCAGACAAAAATGAACATTTTAAAGAATGTTGGTGACCGAACAGTGTTGGTGACCATTGACTGAAGAAAGAATGTAATACAGTAAAAATGTAAAAAAATCTCATTGAATCATTTGGATGCAGCGCAAAAATGTGTGATGATCACAACAATACAATGAAAAGGCCTTTGTGTGACACGTCTGCTCTGGGATAATGTTACACAACCTCTTTCGATTCACACTCCCTGTTTATGACTTTCCCAATTCTACCTCGAAAGTGGTGAGAACAAATGTGTCATGAAACTGCTGCCTTAAAATAAACTACTTCATACAAGCTTTGTACAGTGTCAGATGACATCGAGCTGTAATAATCAGCTCTAATCAACATAATCTGCAACACAACAATGCAGTGGCCATGCAATTTGGTGGCCAGTGGGCTTCAGAACGGTTGAGATGTAAATTCACAGGGCCATGGGAGATCATCACTGCCCATATGAACACACAGACGCACATATACACTCCACAGACAATGCATCAAAAATGTACACCACTTATAAATATGCCACCGCATGAGATCCTGCTGCTGAACTGCCCAGTGTGCATTTAGTATGCATCAAACAACTCACATCCATGCATGTGCAGTGTTATCAACCAATCACATCCCGCCGCTGAGAACCAGAGCCAATCAGAGAGATGCACAGTCTATTTACTGCGACTCTCTAACGCTGGCGCCATGCAGGTTCTTGTGAAAAAGAAGTGCGCTTAATTGAATTGAATCTGCGCTTGTAGTGTACTTTAAGTCTTAAAAGTATATTTGTTAAAAGACTGTGCTTGCAGATAATATAATATTAATGAAATAAAAAGCCATTTAAATACACTTAAAGAGAGTACACTTGCATGATTGCTTCTTAACACACTTAAGTGCACTTTTTAAAAGTGTGCTTTGTATTAATGCCAAATTAAATGTTGTACTTTAAAGTACATTTTAAATCATTATGGCTGAATAATCTTTTGTCGTGCTTTAATGATGTACACTTCTTTTGATGTGTTACATGTTAAGTATTTAATTATAATTTTAACTGTATACAACTTTTTAAAAGTGTGGTAAAGTGTACTTTTTCACAAGAGGGTATTAATGCCGTGCATTGTGTGTTTTAGCCTTTGGTTTAATGCAGTCAGGTGGGAAGATGCTATGATTGGGTCATTAGAGGAGCACACGCATGCCAAAGCCTGTTAGAGCCACAGTTCAGTCCTCACTCCTCATACTGACGCTCGTGTGACAGGAAACAGGAAGTGGAGTGTAAAATCATGCTTACTCTGAGAATGTGCTGTCTCTCATGCTGAAGAGAAAAAGTGAACGAAAAAGAGAGAGAGAGAGAAGAGAGGAGCAGACAAAAAGATCCACAGACAGAAAAAGAAAGCAAAGATAAAGGACTGAAGAAAAAAGGAAGATATTGTGGAATGAAAAGTGATTGAAACTAGATTATGATACAACTCCGCTCTCTTGTGGCTAATGGTAAAAAAAAGAATAAAAAAAATTGATATTTGTATTATGCAATACAGAGCCCGGGATAAAAAATGTTTTATTTACTGGTCGTCCTCTCGTTTTAGTAAATCATGGCTATGATTTCATAATTCGTCCTTGTTTTCAGTAAACCATACACACAATATAATACTTTGTTCCCTCAATTTAGTAAATCATGGCCACGTTGTACTCATCTGTTCCCTGGTTGTGCTTTAGCTATAAAACAAGGGAATGAATTAAAACAACATGGCCACGATTTAGCTAACCAAGAAAAAAATTATTATATCGTGCACACAATTTAAAAGGGAATGAATTAGTAAAACGTGATGACGTATTAATAAGTCATGGGAACGATATGCATATTTTTCCCGCATGTCATGTGTGGGGCTCCGCACTATAATGATAATTAATGATATAACATAAAAAGTATTCAAAGTTAATGTAATTGCTATAACAAGTACATAGTATGTATGCAGAACAGGACTGTAGAATAAAGTGCTTTAATTGTTCCTTTAGGCAAAAGTACCTCATAGTACCATGTAAATACTAATATGTTGCTATGAATTTCTTACACATTATGTGATACACAACACTGTTGACCCAAAACTTGAAGAGGCGGATGGTTGTAATCAGTCACAGTGACACATAGATGTAAAATATGAGGAAATTGATAACAAGATCGTGAGTCCGATAATATTTGCAGCTGAACCACTGAATGACAGAGGAAAGAGCAACAGATCTGTAAATCATTATTAAAACAACACAATAATTCTCGTTTGTTCACGTCTGACACACGCAAAGTCAATTTGAAAGTAATTCTCTATTTTAAAAAACCCCCCCAACCTATTATAAAACAATAATTAAATAATAAATAAAATTAATTAAATTAAATTATCCTGTTCCCTTGCTCAAGCAATATCATGTTACTGTAACACAAAGAACGCACTGTGTAGTAACATTTATGGCAAGGTGGACACACAATCAATAGTACAAGTATCACACACACACACACACACACACACACACGCACCCACGAACACACACGCACACACACACAATTAATAGGAAGTGTGACTTACGTTGTACCAGCTCTGGCTTTTCTGAAAGAGAAGGAGAAGAAGATTATTATATTACGGAGAGCAAAAGAGTAGCATTATTTGCAAACGCCCCCTCACACACAGAGTGTGTGTTCACAGAGCGAGGGCCTGTCATGTGGCAGCTGCTGAAGTCTGTTAGACTGACATTTGCCTTCACTGCATAATTACACATGTATTCATCATTTGGCCTTTCCACAAATAGAGTGATACAAAGATAGATGGCTAAATGAGCAGTTTCAAAGGTGAAATGGCATGGGAATAAGACAAATTCACACCCGTATGAACCAAAATAGAAACTTAAAGAGACTTTTCAGGGGGTGTTTGTGTACAGGCGTGACATCACTACCGCTCTATTTATAACTCAACACAGTCCAGCTCAGTCTAGATGTTTCACTCAGGACAAAAAATCTATTTAAATGTCTGTAGGTTGATATCGGTTAGTTTCAAGGCAATCGATATGCTAGTTTACAGCTAAATGATAAACATATAAACAGTATTAAAATAAACTTTTAGTAAATAGACATATTTAAAATGAGCTTTCTCCTGAAAATTGGACCAAAAATATTGATGACATCAGCTCTTGCTTAGAGGGAAATCGAATAGCGACTTTATATTTCGCAATTGCAAATTTACATCTCATACTTTTGACTTTAAATTGCAATGACATTTTGATATTTCTCCATTGTCTCATTATGACTTTTTTTTTGTAATTATGACTTTATATCTTGCAAATTGACTTCATTAGTCGTAATTGTGACAATTATGACATTGTCTCAAAATGTGACTATTTTTCGTAATTATGACTTTATATCTTGCAAATTAACTTTGTAATTATGAATTTAGATCTTACAATGACTATTTCTTGTAATTATGCATTTGTGTCTCGCAATGAGACTATCATAATTTGACGGTATATCTCATAATGTGACTATTTTTCGTAATTATGACATTATGTCTTGCAATGTCACTATTTTTTATAATTATGACTATACCTGGCAAAGTAAATTTATTAGTTGTAGATATTACTTTGTATCTATTCACTACATTATTCACTTTTTGTAATTATGACATTGTATATAACAATGTCCCTTTATTTCTCATAATTGGCTATATCTTACAAAAGTGTCCATTTCTCATAATTATTACATTATATCTCAAAATTTGACTTTATTTCTCATAATTATTACATTATATCTTAGATTTTATTACAGAAATTGTCACGCAATGTGACAATTTCTTTTAATTATGACTTTATATCTTGCAAAGTGAGTCGCCAGGCTGTGACATTAACTATCCGACCCCAACTTTCAAAAGGAGCAACACAGGACATAAACTTGCACTCGTCGAAAACATTTCATGGGGTCTTTAAGGGCACAATTACCGGCCTAGCAAACAACTCATGGAAAAAAATAATGTTCTTGCCAACAGAAAAGGTAGTGTGAGATACATGTCTTTCCAAAAACAGTCTGAATTATGGAGATAAACTAGTTTTACAGACTTCATAATCTTAATAAAATAAAATGGGGGAATCACTTAAGCCGAAGACAAATTCTCACGCTTTATTCGTTTGTAAAGCTACGACACATAATGGGCTCACTTGTTTTATAGTCTTGGTTAAAGTGAGCAGACAAAACGACAAGAAGTGTGTGTCAGCCGATAAGCCATTCAATTAGCCTACTGCTCTAAAAAGAAGGACACCTGTGTGTGTGTGTGTGTGTGTGTGTGTGTGTGTTACTGTGAAAGATAAGCCTGACCTGCAGCACACAGCTCAAGTTGTGTCTCGTCCATGACCCTTTAAACCTATAGATAAACTCACACAGACCTGCTAACACACATACTGGTCTATTCCGTCAAGGCTCGGGGATTGGGCGGTTTAATGTGGGCTAATCTGATCTAAACTCAAGAGAGGTGTGAGACGGGTCCTTCGTGTGTACATATGGACAGAGAGAGAGAGAGAGAGAGAGAGAGAGAGAGAGAGAGAAGAATAGTTCAGGAGTGCTAACACGGATGAACTAACACTTAAGGTATAGTGTTAGTTCAGGGGTCAATCGAAGAACAACATGAAATGCTTACTTTAATCAGGTTTAATCTGTCATACTGTAAAACAATGAAAACAGAATGAAAAAGAAAAACAGAGAAACTGGAAGCTCATTTAATGCATTCGGCACATGCCGTTATCCAAAGTGTGTTCCCTAGGAATCGAACCCGTGACCTTGGCGTTGCTCGCGTCCGTCAGCCGCCTACCTAACAGCATTTTAAAGCATCATAAGAACACTCCTATAAAATAAAATAAAAAAATGAAATAAGAATCCATAATAGAGGACCGAGTAGAGAGAAATGTCTATTAAAATAATACCAAACAAAATCTATAAAAGTGCCCTTACTAAATCCAACCTACATGCAATTTGAATTATTTCTTGTCTTATTAATTCGATTATCGAGTCATTATCATAGCATCATACTAACTGTTGGAATCACATGTACTTCACAAAGAAAGAAAGAAAGAAAGAAAGAAAGAAAGAAAGAAAGAAAGAAAGAAAGAAAGAAAGAACGATCTATGGTCTGTTTTACATGGGATTGATTAATAATTAAAAGATTTACTCTTTTACTAAATTATCGATCAGAAAACAGTCAGGAATTCCCTCAATCTACTAGATAAATCATTACCTCTCTGAAAAGACTCATGACTCATGGGACAAATACAGTAGAGCTGATTATTCAAGGATTTCATCACACAGCATTCGAAAGTCATATAGATTAAAACTGCTGGAAGTTTTGCATGTCAAATTTTTACCCACAATTTAAAAGAATGCACTTATATCCGTGTTATTAAAATCTCTTTCATATAGGCATACATAAAGACGGTCCTCTCCTGATGCTGGCCATGATGACATCACACACTGTTTTCCTTAATCTTCCCGACATGGCAACCATGCACACATGCTTTCTCTAGGATGCAGAAAATGCACTGATGATCTGAAGACACAGGCAAACATGTGCGTCGCAGTTTAGCGATCTCCGTGGCGAATGAGTGCAATACAGCCAGTCTGTGTTTCTTCACGAGACAGCTTGTGCTGTTTACCAATAAATCTACAATCAATTATTCTCAGAGCCGAACTGTAATAAATCAGCCTGGTCTCATTATTAATGCATAGGCATTAATACATAACATTTACAGGTACAAAGCGTGCATTTTCAATGCTGAAACGTACAATTTGGACGTATTAACAACATTCAAACGTAACCATTATTGCGTATTTACAGCTAAATAAAACATTTATGAATCTTTATATCACAAAGATATTTAGAATAATTGCCCTTTTTACCATTTTATAGACACATTTTTAGATCCCTTAACCCTACCCCAAACAACAAAACAATTTTATAGATGATATAAAAAGAATACATGAAACATAATAAGAAGAAATAAAGAAATGTGTAGGAAATTTAAGGTTTTAGTAACACTATATGTACAGTATATATAACAAGTATAGTCAGATTTGGTTTCGATTTTCCTGGCTGTGTCTAAAATCACCCGGATACTCTTAAATAGGGCACTATTTGAGGGGACAGCCATTTATAGTGGTGTCCGAAACCATAGTGGACGCTATCGAGTGCACTCATTCAATCCCACAATGCACCACAATAACGAGCGTACAACCGATAGTGTGCAACTCAATGGCTAGAGAATACCCATAATGCACTGTGAGAGGCATGCCGAATGAATTCCTGCGTCTCGGCAGAAGATGGCGCCTAAAGCTGAATCATCCATCCATACATTCAAACCGCTGGTCCAATGTGGCTACAGCGTAATATCATACAGGTATTAATTCAGTTTTAATTTATTGATTAATAAACAGCAAGCACAAACTATGGAAAAGCGGCAGGCCTTCCAGCGCACTCAGTGTCCGAATTCACTCACTCGTTTTCATTCACTCCCTCAAGTGAACTATATTAGTGGAGTAATGTAGGGAATAGTGAATAAGGGGCGATTTCGAACACAGCACTTTTGAACTGATTGCAAATGCACTGCTGAGAATGGAGATGAAGATCACTGAATAAAAGCTCGAATTTGGGTCTGTTCTTCGCGATCACATGGATTCCTAAGATTTGGATTACAGCACACAAATAAAACTGACTACTTTTGTGAATTTATGTTGCATTTTTGCCATATTGTATGGTTCTGTTGTCAGTCACAGCTTAAGACAATAATGAGAAAATGCCATCTGTGTTCCACAGCAAACAAAATCAATAATGGTTAAAACGATATTCATTTAAAGGTTTTAAAGTGTAGTCTTGTTTAACATTTTGTAATCCTCGTTGTGTCATTGATATGACAATTGAATACAATAGAATCAATATATTAATGTCACAATTGTAATTTTCATAAACAGGGATTTGTACATCTGTAAAGTTGTTCATACATGTATAATTTACGTTTTAGTGCTGTCGATATGCCAATATTGTGCGTTTCATTGTCCATAGAAACGTAAGTAAATGTACCTACGAATACTATTGAGATTACGTTGAATAAATCCATACATGAATCTCGATTATTGTGTTTGAGAATTAATACACTTAAGCAACCTCTGTGCTATGATAAAAAGTCTTTTCTGTTGTTTTATTCGAAAAATGTTAACATAATCTGGAATTATTGGAATTAAATGTTGGGAATTACACTGTTTTTGTGAGAAGATTCTTTAGGGTTTAAAATGTACAGAATGTATTAGTGTAGGCCTACATGATAAATAACCTAGATGAGGTGAAATAAACCATGCGTATGATTTGACATTCTCTTGATTTGTGCTTATGTTAAATTGCATTAATTCTGATGAAATGTAAAAGGAAATGGTAACACCAAATTTTAAGGTGACATAGTTACACATCTTTCTTACTATAGCAATAACAGTAAATTTTGCATAATTACAAGTAACTAATCCTTAACAAGCACATGAACTCAATTAAAATGACACTGTAACAACGTCACCTTAAAATGAAGTGAAACCAAATAAATGTATCAAATGAGAACAATTAAACAATAAACAATATTTTTAACCATTATTGTGCAGGCCTGAGTCTACGGAAGCGTATTGCATTCACTTGAGGAAAAAAATCTACTCTGTTTTTCTGAATTAACGAGTTAATTATCTCAGAATTATGAGATCATTTTTTCTTGAAAAACATTTTTTTCACTCTGTTTTTCTGAATTAATGAGTTACTCATAATTTTGAGATAATTAAGTCATTAATTCATAAAAACAGAGCAAAAACTTTTTTCCATGAAAAATTATCTCGTAATTCTGAGATAATTAACTCGTTAACTAGAAAAACAGAGTAGATTTTTTTCCTCAAGTGAATGCAATACGCTTCCGTATGAGTCAAATACTTGATCTCTTTAAACCGATTATCGAACTATTATGCAGAATAAAAGAATCACAGGCTGCCAACAGGAAAGCGGATGGTTTTTGTTTAAACAAACACTAGGAGACACACTTGCATTCACACAAACAGGCAGAGTCAGACAAGACAAATCAATAACAGAGAAACAGATCACTGGAGGAGGTATGCAGACACAGCGGGTGTAAGACTGAGTGAATACAGAACAGAAGAGAGAAATGCTTACTTTGGAAAGTCGCTTGTGAGACTAGCATGCATCGAGGAGAAAAACAGAAATCAGAAAACGGAACACAAATCAGAACAACCACAAACAGCGAGAAGAACATGATAGTCAAGTTTAGATCAAAGACATTTTATATGACATCAGCAAAAGTATTGAACTCTAGAAAGAAAGAAAAACCGGCAGAGTGAGTGACAAAATCAAAGAAAACCGGAAGAACAAGCGACTGTGAAAGCTGAAATGAGACAGACCGACAGAATGATGATGTGAGTTACTCTGCATTTCACATAATCATCTCTCCATTCACACTGTCATTCATTCCCACATGTGAATGTGATTTTTGAGATGTTTTGCATAGGAACATAGACATAGAAAGCTAAGCATAAACAAATCATCTGTTGTTTAGCCCAGTTTATTAGCGGTTCTTAGAAAACATATGAACAAATATCTCCGGGTCATTCTCAGAAAAAGATGTCAATTGACAGTGTTGTGTGTGTGTGTGTGTGTGTCTCCATCAAGGAGGTTTATAATATAAATCTATCCATACGCATTCAGGACAGAAAACAGAACAGTTTTTGAATGTCTTCCAGTAGAGACAGATGCTTTGTGGAAACATATGGTGTAGTTATACATATCCACCAGCAGGGGCCTAACTAAAGAATGCTTGTTTAACTTATTTGTTAGATTTTACAATATTTCATTTACATGCCAAATTATTTTTTTTATGTTTTTTTGTTTAGTATTTTCTATATAACAATAATGTAATATATATATATAATCTAAAGATATTAGTATTTGTATACAGCAAGGATGCATTAAATTAATCAAAAATGACAGTAAAGACATTTATAAAGTAAAAAAAAAATACTATTACAAATAAATGTGGTTCTTTTGAACTTTTTAATAATCAATGAGAATTTTATCATGGTTTGTAAAACAATATGAAGCAGTACAACTGATTTCAACATAAAAATAGATGTTTCTATAGCAGCAAATCAGCATATTATAATGATTTCTGAAGGATCATGTGACACTGAAGACTGGAGTAATGATGCTGAAAATTCAGCTTTGCTCACAAGAATAAACTACATTTGAATATATATTACAGCTATTTTAAAAAGTAATAATATTTCACAGTATTACTGTTTTTAATGACCAAATACATGCAGTCTTGGTGAGCAGAAGAGACTTCTTTCAAAAGTGTTTTTCAAAAGAAATGACAAAACATAAATACTAACATTTGCCTATAATAAATGGCACCGTTTCCTGAGAATGAGCCTTCGGATTGGGATTGGAGGTTCTGTGTTGTGTCTGTGGGTGATACTCTGTTCGGTCTTGACTGAACATGTTTTCATTGAATGCGTTTGCTGCTACTTCACCCTTTCCTGATTTCATATGTTCACACAACACAGGAGGTGTGAGGGTGAGCAGGTTTGCTTTCCTGTCTGAGATAGACTCGTTTAAACTAAAGTCACCTTTGAACATAACAATTTCAATGTGAAAATAAATATGTAAAACAATTTACAGCAATTTAGTATACCTGCATAGCACACTTTGTTGTAAAATGATGAAAAAAGTATGCGTTGGGTATAAAGACTGTAAAAGCAGCGGTGCTTTATCAAAGGATGCTTAGTAATAGAAAATCTGCCAAACCAGAGTCTATGCGTCTGACACATGCTATGATTGGACTACAACATATATATATACACTAGATGTCGCATTGGCTACAGAAGTTTATTGGAACGAATGCGTCAATAGAGCCGCCATCTTGGAACAGGGGAGCCCCTCCTCTTTAATGCATCAGCGTCAATGTAGGCAAAGGTCTAACGGAAATAAAATCACCATAAATCGTCATGAATGCGATGTTCAAGTTTTTTTGGTTCGTTCCAATGGTCAGACGTGTATTTTTTAGGGGTGTAACGGTTCACAAAATTCACGGTTCGGTTCCATACGATACACTTGTGTCACGGTTCGGTTCGGTACGTTTCCGATAAAAAGAAAGAAATGCCAGAGAAATTTCCATGATTTAATTTTTTTAATTATATTTTTATTAAAACTAACATCATAAAGTATGATATTTTTTTACTTTGAGCAATGATGGAGCTATACTTGACTTTTCTTAGGAGCTTATAAAACAAAACAGCTCCTTTGACAAAATGAAATGTAATATTGTAGTAGTTATAAACAAAGGTTTATTTTAGTTCAGATTAACATTTGAGGGCAGCAGTTGTATTCATAATGTCAAAATAAAACTGACGTGATGTTACTTGAAAGCATTATAGCCTACTATTCCTGCCAAACTCCCATGGTTACAGTTAGTAGTGTTACTACAGTAAACCCATGGTGAATGTTGCTGATCTGTGGACACTGGATAGTTCATTCATGGCACAATGTTTCTTCCTGGTTTCAGCGCTGTTTGATCCGTTAATAACGGAGAAATGTGAATGCTTCTCACTAGATCTCGCAGCGATGTTATTACTTCAGTGGCGAATTCAAATGCTTTCTTTACTGGATTTGGCTGTGTAGTAACAGTGCTGATGATTAAGATCGGCTCGCGCTGCATTGGTCCAAACTGATAAACGGTCCGTCAACCACACAATAACGAGTGGTTTCGTTCCGCTTACATTACATTTGCCATTTGATGTTGGGCAATGTTGTGGTCACGCCAGCGTCTCTTACATTATGAGTGCTTGCCACGCGTGACGCGCCTACATTTGAAATAACGAAATTTTGGTCGGCAGGAAAAATGGTCCAACGAACCGTTCGGTTCAAAAATGCGTACCGAAAACCGAACGCCTCGTACCGAACGGTTGAATACGTGTATCGTTACACCCCTAGTATTTATCATTGAGTCCAGAGAAAAAAACATTCTTCCTAGTTCAGATTTCGTTCATGTGACCATCCATACGCAGCACAAAAGTCCGAAAATCCATGAATTCGAAGTACAGGCGGAGATAGCAGCGTTACCTAACTACTTCCTATGACAAGACCCCTGTTTCAAGATGGCGGCGGTTTTAACGCATGCTTAGAACCCCAAGGCGACATCTAGTGTATATATCTATGGGACAACAAGAGGTGAGGTAGCAGGTAGGACCCTGGATCTCAGACAAGGCCGTTCAACATATTCATAAGTGCCTCAGATTCACTGTACAGCAGGTTTCCCCTGGAGAATGAGCTGAATGAGAAGGTCTTACCTTGGAGTTCTTGCCCCCGCTGCGCGTGGACTGTCCCGAGAAGGTGCGCGTGACCAGTTGCTCAGGGGTGGACGGGGACCTGGAGGTGTCGGACAGCTCAGAGCCTTTCTCCACCATGTTATCCGCCTCGACGTTCTGCAGAGTGGGAGAGCGACAGCGCTTCCGCAGAACCGGAGAGCAAGCAGGGGAACTCCGGTTAGAGTTACTGGCAGTGCTGGGGAGAACGAGAGACACAGAACACCACAATGGACACTTTTCACAGACTGTCATGACACATTTACACAGTTATTAACAATGTCCATTAAAAAACATTTATAATACTGTACTTTGTTTGAAATTTCCTTGGCATTAAATAACAGAAAACTGCTTTAAGTCGGCATGAAATGGAAGTTGTGATAGACTTTTCTTCCCTATTGTGAAGTACATCAGAGTGAAATGGCTTCTCAAAGAAGAAAAAATGCAGGGCGGGACTACATTTCCGTGGGGAATTGACTGGATGGTTGTGGATTGACAGGTTGTCCCGCCAGAGAAGAGATGTGTCAGGGTTCTGTCACTTCGGTGTGGTTTATTGTTGTTTGGTGACAGAGCCCTGACACTCAGACTGTCTCGTCATTATGAGCGTGTGCGTTTACGAGTTCGCCCCGGGCCATACGCTCTCCTGTTTTCTGTTTTTTTTTTGTGTGTGTGTGTGTGTGTGTATGTGGAGAATGGTGTTCAGATCCCGGCACTTCGGTCTAGTTTGGTTTCCGTTCTGTTGGGATTCAGGCATTCATGCTCTGTGTGTTTAAAGTAGTGATGTATGTCTCGAGACCAATTTTACGTGGTCTCTGTCTTGTCAAGGCCTTGACGGTCTTTGGTCTTGGTCTGGTCTTGGTCTCGGACCTCTCGGTCTTGCCTAGGTCTCGCTGTCTCAGACCGACATAGTGGTCGGGGGATTTAGCATTACAATATTACAATATCCACGACGATATCCGCAACGGATTGAAGCGCGCGTCCGAGTGAAGACAGTGCGGTGTGCGCGAGCCACACGAGGAAACACCATCCGCGCCACTGATCGCAGCGGCAACATGCACTTTGATCACTTGATTTAAAAAACACATATCATGTACAGTTTTTGATGTATTAATATTTAGTAAAACACATATCAGTGACATGATGGGTCATAACTTCATTCAGGAGATTTTGGGTAACTGCACAACTGACAGATGACTTTGAGCGCACCGCCAACGGTGTGTGTGTGTGTGTGTAACCAAAGCGACAAAGCAACCAACTTTCGGATCCTGCACTTAAGCTTATAATTTCGTTTTTAAAAATATAATTATGTATTTAAAAGTTGCAGAATGGATTCATTTGGAGACTTCGAAATCGGCAGAGATAGGCAGGCAATGCAAAACAAAATCTTACAAGTTATTGCTTAGCTTCAACAACACTAGTCTGTCACTCGGTCTTGGTCTCGACTTGGTCTCGACTTGGTCTTGGTCTCGACTTGGTCTCGGTCTCGACTTGGTCTCGGTCTCTAATTGGTCTTGGTCTTGACTTGGTCTTGGTCTCGACTTGGTCTCGGTCTTGGTCTCGGTCTTGACTTGGTCTCGGTCTCGACTTGGTCTTGGTCTTGACTTGGTCTTGGTCTCGACTTGGTCTCGACTTGGTCTCGACTTGGTCTCGGTCTTGGTCTTGGTCTCGGTCTCGACTTGGTCTCGGTCTTGGTCTCGGTCTTGACTTGGTCTCGGTCTCGACTTGGTCTTGGTCTCGACTTCGTCTTGGTCTTGACTTGGTCTCGGTCTCGACTTGGTCTCGGTCTTGGTCTTGGTCTCGGTCTCGGTCTTGGTCTCGGTCTCGACTTGGTCTCGGTCTTGGTCTCGGTCTTGACTTGGTCTCGGTCTCGACTTGGTCTTGGTCTTGACTTGGTCTTGGTCTCGACTTGGTCTCGGTCTTGGTCTCGGTCTCGACTTGGTCTCGGTCTTGGTCTCGGTCTTGACTTGGTCTCGGTCTCGACTTGGTCTTGGTCTCGACTTCGTCTTGGTCTTGACTTGGTCTCGGTCTCGACTTGGTCTCGGTCTTGGTCTCGGTCTTGACTTGGTCTCGGTCTCGACTTGGTCTTGGTCTCGACTTGGTCTTGGTCTTGACTTGGTCTTGGTCTCGACTTGGTCTCGGTCTTGGTCTCGGTCTCGACTTGGTCTCGGTCTTGGTCTCGGTCTCGACTTGGTCTTGGTCTCGACTTGGTCTTGGTCTTGACTTGGTCTTGGTCTCGACTTGGTCTCGGTCTTGGTCTTGGTCTCGGTCTTGGTCTCGGTCTTGGTCTCGACTTGGTCTCGGTCTCGACTTGGTCTCGGTCTTGGTCTCGGTCTTGGTCTCGACTTGGTCTCGGTCTCGACTTGGTCTCGGTCTCGGTCTTGGTCTCGACTTGGTCTCGGTCTCGGTCTCGGTCTTGGTCTCGACTTGGTCTCGACTTGGTCTCGGTCTCGGTCTTGGTCTCGACTTGGTCTCGGTTTGGTCTCGGTCTTGGTCTCAGTCTTGGTCTTGGTCTTGGTCTCGGCCTTGGTCTCGGTCTTGGTCTCGACTTGGTCTCGGTTTGGTCTCGGTCCTGGTCTCGACTTGGTCTCGGTGTTGGTCTCGACTTGGTCTCGGTCTTGGTCTCGACTTGGTCTCAGTCTTGGTCTTGGTCTCGGTCTTGGTCTCGGTCTTGGTCTCGGTCTTGGTCTCGACTTGGTCTCGACTTGGTCTCGGTCTTGGTCTCGGTCTCGTCTTGGTCTCGATACCCTCTGGTCTTGGGAGTGTCTTGGTCTCGGTATAGACGGTCTTGACTACAAGTCTAGTTTAAAGTAATGAGCATTCACTCATTCTCGTGCGTGAGTGTGTATTTTCAGGTTCACTCGGGCCGGCTTCTGTCCGCGTGTTCTGTGTACGCGCTTTGTGTTTTTCTTCGGTCACGTGCTTTCATGTTGTCATGTTTGTTTCTATGTGTCATGTGCTCTCCTGTCTATCGTCTTAACCCCGTCCTTGCTGTTACCTGATTATAGGTTTATTTGTCCTACTTGTCCTCCCTAGTTCCCTGCTTTGTTTGCTCTCCCTTTTTATTCTCCCTGTGTTTGCAGTCCTGGGCCGGATGGTTGTCGTATGTGCGTATCATGTTTACCTGCTCCCTGTTGTTTCCTGCCTTGTCCTGCCTAGTCCAGCCAGTCATGCTTTCCCCCACGCGGTAGTTTTTGTTTGATTTGTTTTATTTTTTTTTATTAATAAAAAGCCCATATCTGCATTCTTGAGTCCTCGCCTCATCCCTTCACCCATCCCTGACAAGATGTCGCTGCAAGAGGGAGGAGAAGTTATTTTGATTAAAGATTACGAGGCACATGAAGAAAAAAAATAATGATGTGCACGGATAAATCATTTATAATAAATGCAATATTCCATAAAAAAATAAGAATTGTTTATTTTGACTTCATGGTTCTACTATACGGCTGGGGAGTGACGCCATATTTGAAATATTATATTTCCTATTTTGGAAAGTCATGGAAAGACTCATGGATTTCTTCTTTTGTTATTCGAGCAAATGGGAAAAAAAGTTTACCCAACTATGATGAATCAAATATAAGAACACTGGAAATGAGAAAAGGAGCCAATATCAAGAACTTAAAGCTCTAGAAAGATTATGTTGTCATTTGATTTCTTGGAAAGACAACTTCCAAACACTACCAATGAAATCCACATAAACATTGTAGGCGTATCCTATTATGTCACATGGCAAACATACACTCTTTGGCTTGCTTGTGAAAAAGAAGCAGGATCTTTGTAATTATTATGAGGTAATTTCTCTACAAATAAAGATTATGTCCAGTGCACTGTTACAGTACAACATGACTGACACCTTTACTGATCAGCAGGTTCAGTGTGGTTCTGTTTAGGGGTCTATGTAGGCGAGGGCTTTAGGTCCCAATACGGCAGCATCCATTTATAAATAAATGGACCAAAAAAAAAACTATATAACCATATACACTGAATATGTGATTGCTGCATAGTGTTTTATAATTTACTACAATATACTGATGTGCAAATAGCATGCCAATATTACACGAAGTATAAATAGCATCTAAGTACTGTTTACACTTTGTGCAAAGAAAATACTGCTTATGTTAGTAGCATTGATATACTGTTATGGTTTTGTTAATATTTTGAATTAGATTTTATTTTTATATTTTCATTTTAGTTACAATTTTTGTAATTTTGTAATTGTTATTATTTATTTATTTTAAATAAAAGTTGGGAACATTTACATTTTTAAATGATTTTTAAAAGAAGTGTCTTCTGCTCACCAATGCTGCATTTATTTAACTAAAAATACAGTAAAAATAGTAATATTTTGAAATATTACTACAATTTAAAATAATTGTTTTCTATTTTAATAAATGTAAAAAATGTATTTATTCCTGTGACACAAAGCTGAATTTTTAGCATCATTACTCCAGACTTCAGTTCCGTTTTAATTTTTTTTTTTTTTTTTAGTTTTCTTTAGTTGTATCTATTTTGTACTTCAATTTAAATTAAATTAAATGTTGCCTTGTCAACTAGCTGAAATGAAATAAGTTTTACATATTTATTTCAGTTAATGTTTATTTTATTTCAAGTAATGGAAATGTTTTATAGGGTTATTAACGATAATAACCCTAATTCAAATACAGTGGACTGAAAAATACAATAATTACATATCTTAAGTAAAACAGATTTATTTCTATCAAAATAAAATAAATGAATTATATTAAATAAATAAATAACGAATAAAATATTATACTATTAATAGATGTATTATCATATATATTAACATTATTTTAATACAGTATATTATGTTATATAATATTATAAAATATTATACATTGTATTTGACCTAAACAACTCATATGAGCCTACTTTAAACACCAATAAACTTAAAATCCCCACACGAATGCCACTGACCAGCATAAGTCCTATAAACACCACAGACGTAACAAAGTCCACCGCAGACAGACTGATGTCACTATAGATGCACACTTATCAAATGAACACAAACACAATTCCACACACACACTAGTTCAGACCCGTATGTAAATCTATCACAACACTTGCTGGCTTGTCTCTGGATGCTCGACTCTCTCCAGCTTCGAACGGGAGCAACTTGGTCACATTACAGGGTCTTATGCAACGTCTGACGTCACTACTAGCCAATCACAATTGTAAAACCAGGTCACTACGCTATTCTACAGTTTCAGTGAGGCCTTGAGAGAAAGTGTGTGTGTGTGTGTGTGTGTGTGTGTGTGTGTGTGTGTGTGTGTGTGTGTGTGTGGACTAATCACAGTGATCAGCAGAGACAGACGCATGCTAATCCTAGCGTCAGTCGAGCAATCTAACACAGCTAATCACTGCTTTCAATGATTTCTCATGCCAGGAACCACCAAGAGAGGAATAATTCATCTCCGGACTTTTTTAAATTAAAATATGAGCACAAAGGGTTTATTTTACTTTCCTTGTCAAATTATTACATTTGCAAGGCTTAAAGGGTTAGTTCACCCAAAAATCAAAATGATGTCATTATTTACTCACCCTCATGTCGTCCCAAACCCTTCAGACATTTTATTCATTTTCAGAATAATAACCTTTATTTTATAAAGCGCCTTTAAAAGCAGCTTCTCAAAGCGCTGTACACACAATAGACAATTGTTAAAAGAAAACACAACAACAGGTAAATGCAAGTTTAAAAAAGTATGTCTTAAAGGGTAACTAAACACTAAACCAACTTTTTTTATTTAATGATCTGTAAGACTGGGGCTTTATTAGTGCTGTTCGTTGATTCGAGTAACTTTTTTGACATTTGGGTATAAAGTGTTTTAATTCTACAATATATGGTGTAAAAACGTCTGAGTGCTGCCCTCTTCAGGTTGAACGGTGGCTACTGCAGTTGAATTTTCCTATTGGATGTTTGCGGTAGTTCGTGACGGTAGCAGTGAGAGCTGACGTAAGCAGGTTTCAGCTTACCACGCCCTTGGTACGAGCTACCACCTCCATGGCAGTATAAAAACCATCTTGTTTCGTCAAAATCACTGTAGCGAGTCAGGAGTTGGAATTGCGAGTATTGAAAACGATCAGGATAGAGTATCCGTTCATCCCCTCTATCTCCGCTGGGCTCCGCCCACTTTTACAGCATTTTTCAAATATTGCCAGTGGGTGGAGTCAGGCTCTGACCAGGGGTTTAGTTACCCTTTAAGTTGATTCCAAAACCGGAGTGATATGGTTGCATATTCTGGACCCAGTTAAGATCCTAGCAGCAGAATTTTGTACACGTTGAAGCTTGTGTAGTGTAGATTTAGAAACTCCGACTAAAAGAGCGTTACAATAGTCAATCCGAGAGACGACGAAAGAATTTATCAGCTTTTCAGCTACGGGAAAAGTTAACATTGGCCGCAATCTAGCGATGTTTCTAAGATGGAAAAAATATGTTTTAACAGTACTCTGAATGAAAGAATCAAATGAAAGATTAGCATCAAAAATAACTCCAAGGTTCCTCATTTTACTCTGGATACACAAAACAGAGCCATCAAGAGTCAAAGACAGAGAACCAACTTTGGAGGTTTGATGACGAGAACCAATGAGTATAACTTCAGTTTTATCACTGTTCAAACACAGGAAATTATTACTCATCCAGGTTTTTATTTCAGTAATACAGCCAGACAGAAAATCAACGTTGGAGCGCTCATCTGGTTTTGAGTGTATATAAATTTGCGTATCGTCGCATAGAAATGATAATGGAGGCCGAGCGATCTCAAGAGATAGCCAGGTGGTGATATATAGATGTTAAAAAGTAAAGGGCCCAGAACTGACCCCTGGGGAACACCAGTGAGAACAGAGCTAATCTCAGACCTATGGTGGTCACCCATTGAGATGAACTGGGAACGGTCAGCGAAGTAGGACCGAAACCACTTCAAAGCTGTCAAAGAACTTCAAAGAACACAAACAAAGATCTTTTAATACAATCTGGGAGTTTTTGTCCCTTCATTGACAGCTACGCAACTTCCACTTTGACGAAAGACCAAATTTTCTGAAGAGACTCGATCGCTTTATAATGATCAGATTTAATTTAGGCTTTTATTCACATATAAACATTGATCAGTGAACATAAACAGAAGTTCAACCGTACTTGCTTTACACGTAAGAACAAACTTCTTGCGGAAACTCAAAAATGCGTAACATGAGAATGAACTTCATTGGTATATAGTATAATAGTATCTCAACTAACAGGACACTGACAGCTAGTTACATCTATAACCAACACCTTGACTCTATAAGAAAACTTTCTGCATTTTTACAGTTAAAAATAAAACTGGTTCAAACTTCACATTTTCTCCTTTTCTTTCTTGCATTCACCAATCAGATCACTTCACAGTGGTTCGTTCTATCCCACATTAAAACTAAACGTGTGAAGGAGGATGAATTTGTGTTTGTGTGAGACGCAGTCAAGCGGAGAGGGCAGACCCTCCGAAATAATGGGAATGACGCGCACACACACACATTCACTCACAGCACCAGCTCTTTTCCTTCACTGTAGCCTGCCACAAGTGAATATGTTTCCATAGAAACAGTCAGCACAGGACTGGCCAAGTTTGGAAGAGGTTGCACTCCACAGGGAAGGAGAGAGGGATGAGAGAGATGGAGGAATGTTAGATAACAAACGCAGGCGTGCTGCATGGACATGTGCTTTCATGATGTTATCAAAGATGTCAGGTCCATGTCCACTGGAAACATCAGATTCACAGGTGCACAACAGTGCAAGATGTGATTTACGTGTTTGTGCGCGCATGACATGACAGTTCTGCTGTGTTAATGTTGCTATGGCAACAGGGGCGTTTTGCAATATTCAGAGTACGGTGCTAAATTTTACAGCTCACATTATCGTCTTTCCTCATACGACTTAACACACTCTCCAACAAAAACATTTCAATTAATTCATTTATTCATTCATTTACAAATGTTTAGAATGGTAATATCATGGTAATGGTAATATCTTATTAAATGGTATCTTTTTATTTATTTATTTTTATTTTACCAGGAAGGTCCCATTGAGATACAATATCTCTTCTACCAGGGAGTCCTGGTCATCTTTTTATTTTGACGGAATGTAGCCGTTGTAGAACAGTTTTGTACAACTAAATCAGGCTACTTTAGACCAATTAAATTGCCATGCTTTTTCCAGTCTTTCTTGATTACTGGATAAGACTGTACTTAAATTTTTTTTTTTGCACTTTATAACTAGGCTATATATACATACACTACCGTTCAAAAGTTTGGGGTCAGTGAGAATTTTATTTTTATTTTTTGGAGGAAAGAAATCAATACTTTTATTTATCAAGGACAGTAAAGACATTTATAATGTTACAAAAGATTCTATTTCAAACAAATGCTGTTCTTTTGAACTTCATATTCATCAAAGAATCCAAAAAAAAACAAAAAAAACTGTACAACTGACAGACCAACAACTGTTTCAACATTGATAATAATAATAAATGTTTCTTGAGCATCAAATCCTCATATTATACTGATTTGTGAAGGATCATTTGACACTGAAGACACTGACACTGGTGATGCTGAAAATTCAGCTTTGATCACAGGAATAAATTACACTTTACTATATATTCACACAGAAAACAGCTGATTTACACTGGAATAATATTTAATACTATAACTGATTTTTGTTGTATTTTTAATCAAATAAGCGCAGCCATGGTTAGCAGAAGAGAATTCTTTTAAAAGTATTTAAAATCGTACCGACCCCAAACTTTTGAACGGTAGTGTATATACACTCACCGGCCACTTTATTAGGTACACCTGTCCAACTGCTCGTTAACACTTAATTTCTAAGCAGCCAATCACATGGCGGCAACTCAGTGCATTTAGGCATGTAGACATGGTCAAGACAATCTCCTGCAGTTCAAACCGAGCATCAGTATGGGGAAGAAAGTTGATTTGAGTGACTTTGAACGTGGCATGATTGTTGGTGCCAGAAGGGCTGGTCTGAGTATTTCAGAAACTGCTAATCTACTGGGATTTTCACGCACAACCATCTCTAGGGTTTACAGAGAATGGTCCGAAAAAGAAAAAACATCCAGTGAGCGGCAGTACTGTGGGCGGAAATGCCTTGTTGATGCCAGAGGTCAGAGGAGAATGGCCAGACTGGTTCGAGCTGATAGAAGGGCAACAGTGACTGAAATAACCACTCGTTACAACCGAGGTATGCAGCAAAGCATTTGTGAAGCCACAACACGCAGAACCTTGAGGCGGATGGGCTACAACAGCAGAAGACTCCACCGGGTACCACTCATCTCCACTACAAATAGGAAAAAGAGGCTACAATTTGCAAGAGCTCACCAAAATTGAACAGTTGAAGACTGGAAAAATGTTGCCTGGTCTGATGAGTCTCGATTTCTGTTGAGACATTCAGATGTTAGAGTCAGAATTTGGCGTAAACAGAATGAGAACATGGAACCATCATGCCTTGTTACCACTGTGCAGGCTGGTGGTGGTGGTGTAATGGTGTGGGGGATGTTTTCCTGGCACACTTTAGGCCCCTTAGTGCCAATTGGGCATCGTTTAAATGCCACGGCCTACCTGAGCATTGTTTCTGACCATGTCCATCCCTTTATGGCCACCATGTACCCATCCTCTGATGGCTACTTCCACCATGTCACAAAGCTCTAATCATTTCAAATTGGTTTCTTGAACATGACAATGAGTTCACTGTACTAAAATGGCCTCCACAGTCACCAGATCTCAACCCAATAGAGCATCTTTGGGATGTGATGGAACGGGAGATTCGCATCATGGATGTGCAGCCGACAAATCTGCGGCAACTGTGTGATGCCATCATGTCAATATGGACCAAACTCCCTGAGGAATGCTTCCAGCACCTTGTTGAATCTATGCCACGAAGAATTGAGGCAGTTCTGAAGGCAAAAGGGGGTCCAACCCGTTACTAGCATGGGGTACCTAATAAAGTGGCCGGTGAGTGTATACATATAAATATTTCAATCAAGACAACTCTTGGAATAGAATTAAATGGGATTTTATTGATAAGAATGGAATGTAGGCTTTGTCTTGGTGGACT